>NC_133620.1:181930335-182230335 GCF_048593235.1 Sminthopsis crassicaudata
ATCCACAGAACAGAGAGGGGGACTGGCAGATTAGGATCACATATGTTGTTTCTAAGCTTGTGCAGAAAGAAAATGAGAATGAAACAATAATGTGGTCTTTTCCTCAGAAAAATCATTTTGTTTTTTTAAGTGTAGCAATTCAATTGCTATTGAACAAGGAGAAAGCAGAAACCAGCAAACATTCCCAAACAAAATGGAAATGGATAGAGGGAAAGAACAAAGAAGTATTCTTGTTTGTGAATGAAGGGCTGTTACCTAGTGGCTCTTTTACTCTGGCTTCCTTTCACATTTCATATTTTCATATGGTATAGTTAAATCTCATTTTTCAATTTAAGAATTTCATAAAAACAGTTGAGGTAGACATGCTTTGTTTTAAGTAAAAAAGAAATTTAATTTCCCCTTCAAAATGAATCAAGGTTTTACAAAAAATAAAAGATTTCTTTTTTTTGGATTTTATCTTTTATGATCTTTATCTTAGATAATATCTTTTTCTTTAAGCACAAGGAACTAAAATGATTTCTTGAAATAATTTATTTTCATATCCAAATTATTCACAGACTGACAAAATGTTAGTGTAAGAAAGAACCTTAAAGGCTATAGACCTAACCCCTCATTAACAAAACAAAACAAAACAAAAAAACAAAAAACCAAACAAACAAAAAAAAACCCTGAAGCACAGAGATGTGAATTTGTTTTAAAAATAGGATTTGAGGGCTAATGTTGGAGGGCCCTCTGAGGTCATCTAGTCCAATTTCATTATTTTATAGCTAAGAAAAACTGGTTTGGAGAAGTTAAATAACTTGTTCAAAGTAGTCAGATATAAAAATTTAAACCAAATTTGAACTTTCTGATTCCAGAACCAGTATTCTTGCTATGATATTTAGCCAAATTTACCCAAGGTTACATATAAAAAGTAAATAAATCAAATTTTTGACCCCAGATAAGATAGTACTTAAAGTCTTCTAACTTCAGTGATATTTCTAGTATTATAGTAATTTTATCTTGTTTTCATTAGCATTTTGCTACAAAATGGAAGATATAATTATTCCTAAAGCATAAAATTAAAAATAATTTATTTTGCTGTTGCCTGAAAAAAATAAGTTATCTAATTCATGTCCTTTAAGATTAACCTGGAAATTGAGCACTCTGACATTTTATCCTGTCCATGTAGTAAAATTATGATGTAATTGTAATACCAGAGAAACTGAAGTGAGATAGAGATTAGAGAGTTTTTAATATTTTATTAATTGGAGAGTTTAATTGACTGGACAGGACTCTCATCTCAAAGTATCCAGTGATGAACGGGGTAATGAAAAAACCCTTTTATAGCTTTTCAGACAAAAAAAAAAGAAGAGCGGGAAAAGTTAGAACCACTTGGTTTTGTCAGGTATAGTCAGGAGGCTATAAATTCATACTAAAAGCTAGAGTCAGGATTGTTTGAATAAACAGAAGTAAAGATGTCAGTGAACTATCAGAGATAGCCTTATGTTTTGGAATATTTAAGAGGGGCAGTGTTATAAATTCTTGAGGGTAGAAGGAGCTAGGAGCCAGGAAGTCTGATCTGCTCCTCCTCTCCCATTGACATTTTATAACCTTAGAGCAAATGGTCTTCAATCTTAATGAACCAGGGGGGTTTTACAACTTAAGGGACTGAGGCAGAACAGTTAAGGAAACTGAGATAGAACAATTCAGGGAAACTCAGTCAGGACAATAAGGGAAACTAGTGCAGGGAAACTGAGGTAGAACAGCTCAAGGAGACTGTGGCATAAGAAGGATATGAATCACAAATGAGTTGAAATAACTGAACAAAAATTGATGTGGTATGAAATTTAGCAAATGGCCTATTTTCTTGAATTCTAGCTGCCCCAGGCCTGCTCAGAGGAAAGTAAGTCAAAAAATCCCACTGATATCACATGTTTAGAGATATACCAAACCACTGAGACTAAGTAGTACAAGATCCTACATTTTACAGATGAGAAAATTGAGGTCTGGAAATATAAAAGAAGATTCAGGACCTATTCTTTGACTTCAAAATTCAATATTCTTTTCACATTAATTAGAGCCTTATAAAATCACATTATTATTTTTTTCTGGGTGTTTTCCCTTGATTGTAGAGATAAATGGAGAACTTAAAAAAATAATTAATTACATCTCAACAAGATAACTAGACCCTCACTCTTGTACCTTTTCACTGAAAAAGGGCACAGATGTGAGAAAGATCATGGAAGAAGAATTAACAAGAATTCAACAGTGAAATGACATGAAGGGTAAGTGAAATTAGCATGAATGAAAGCATATCTCCATAATCTGAGAAATAGCTATCTCTGCTTCTCCATGCCTGACCCTGTGGCCCAGAGGATTACATACAAATTCACAAAAAAAGATATCCAAGACAATATGGAAAAGTGGCATCTTAAGGATAAAGGTCCCACTTAAGTCTCATAGTTCTAGAATCAAATACAATTTTTACTGGGCAATAACCTTTCTCTCAACCATTATGTAATAAGGGGCTGTTCTTATTCTAAATATTGGCTTTATCACTCAAATAGATTGATAGACTTAAAGCTAATTAATCATCTCAATAGTGGCAGCTGATGAGAAATTGTGTTCTAGCTGGACAATTTGCAAGACTGCTTTTTTTTTTTAAATTTCAATCTATTATTTGCATAGAAAACAGCCTTGTAGATCATGATTTGTATTGTGAATTTTCTCTTTTGTTTGTATTAAGCCACCATTCTTGACTCCTACACTATGTATGAACTTTGGCCTGATCTCAAACTGTTTTCATTATTACAAGTCTGATGCTTCTCATCTGTAACCTTAATTTCTCTTTCTTGTTTTTGGGATTAGATAAATATAGATATAAATAAATATAGATAAATAAATAGAAAATCTGTATGTATATCTATGGCTCTATATCTACATGTATACACATATACATATTCTCTCCTTGAGAACACTGTGCAATTGTAGATTTTCCTAGTTTCTATCATTGAAAAATCATAATCCATGTTATAGAAGGCATTTTTTATCTTCTCGGGGGGGTGTTTTCCCATGGAAGAAGTGTACAGAAGCCCTCACTCCTGAGATCTTGATTCCTTTAGCCATTCAAACTGAGTAGGAACATAGATAGAGTACTTAAATGGGTTTAGAAGTAATTTAAGTAAACTCTCATATTCACTGACCATCATTTTAAGTAGCACCAAATCTATGGTAAAACTCACTTTCACCTGGACTCTCCATAGATTCCTTTTCCTTTTCTCCTGACACATTGCTACCTTAGAAAATTTCCATGCTGTTATTTCATATGTTTAATTAATATTATATCGATTGCCTTCTAAGTAGGTGGTGGAGGAAATGAGAGGGAGAGAGAAAATGGAACTCAAATTTAAAAATAAATAACAAATTGTAAAATTTTCCAATGCTAGTTCCATCTTCCCTTCATTGGTCTCTAACACCCTGAGGTAACTCAGAAATACTTAAACTCATTCTAAACTGTATTCTCCCAAACCCTATTTCCTCCATAGGGTACATTTTCTACTATCCTTACCTCTACTTTCTTATACTCTTATATATATTGTATTCTCTCCTTTAAATATAAATTTGAGAGTAATGAATGTGATATATTTATTGTGTATTCCAAAGTTTTGATTTCTGGTTATATAAACAAAATAGGAAGGATTTATCCTCTCAAGGACTTTATGTCCTTCTAAGAGGGTCAAAAATGAGTTACTATAGAAGCCAGCAACTGAACCAAACCTTAAAGAAAAATAAGGACTGTAAAAGCCAGACAAGATGACCTGTAAGATAACTTGAACAAAGATATGGAGGTATGGAAAGAAATGTAATGTTGAACTTAAGGAACAAGAAGTAGGCCCAAGTGGCTGAAACATAGACCATATGAAGAAGAGTAATTTGAAAACCATCTTGATGGCTAGAAAAAGACTATAAGGCCCTTACAACATTTCTGAGGAAGAAATATAGAATTTTTAGATGTGGAGGGAAACTCAGTGATTGACAAATCCAACTCATATTCAAAATGAATTTCCATTAATAGATGTTAATGTGTTAATGGCCATCTAGTCTCAGCCAGTCTTTTAATTCTAGTTTTGAACATATGTAATTGTTAGAATGTAATTTTAGTTACAATTATTAGAAAATTACAAAAATTGTAAAAACAATTTTAACCATTTTTTTCAACTTTTGAATTCCAAATTATCTTCCTTCTTCTCTTTTCTCCATCTTCCTCTTAAAGAGGCAAGAAATTTGATATATTCATCTTCAATTATGCAAAACATATTTCCAAGTTATTCATGTTGTGAAAGAAACCAAACACAACAAAAACAAAGCAAAGGAAAATATGTTTTGATCTTCATTAATTCTGTTTCTAGATATGGATAGCATTTTTCCTCAGCTATATTGCTGAGAGTAGCTAAATCATTGTTTCTCATCATCTAAACATATTATTGGTGTTACTGTATTTAATGTTCTTCTGGTTCTTTTTAATTTCACTCTGCATCAGTGAAGTGAGCGAACCAGGAAAATACTGTCCACTATAACAGTAAGACTGCAATAATAAACTGTGAGAGGCTTAGTTCTTCTCAGCTTATAGTGATCCAAGACAATTCTAATAGACTTTGGATGGAAAATGCCATAAATATCCAGAGAAAGAACTATGGATGCTGAATTTTTATTGAAGCATACTATTTTTACCTTGTTCTTGTTTTTGTTGTTGTTGTTTTTTTCTCATGATTTTTCCCTTTTCTTCTGATTTTCCTTTACCAAAATTACTTATATGAAAATATGTTAAAATTGATTATAAATATATAACTTCTACCAGTTATCTTGTCTTAGAGAGGAGGGAATTAAGGAATGGAGGGAAGAAAAAAATTGTAACTCAAAATCTTACAAAAATGAATGTTGAAAAACATATTTTCTTGCAGGAAAAATATACCATTAAAATAAAATAAAAATAAAAAAAAAAAACAAAAGAATCAATTCTTAATCTGAGACACTGAATCCCAGTAACTAAAAGTATGATAATGTCATTAATAGAAATAGGAAATTTTGAAAGCATAGTTTGAGGAAACAAGATAATTAGTTGCATGAAGATAGAAATGAGAGGCTTTTATAAAATGGCAAACTGTACATAGTGCATATTATACACACACACACACATATATATATGTATATATATAAACAGAGAGAGAGAGAGATAATGCATGCATTTCTCAGTGGTCAATGGTCTTATAATAATATCAAAAACAAAGATGAAACAGACCGTTTTCTCTTTGAAGAACCTGTGTTGGCTATTTCTGATCACAGCTTCCCTTTATAAACCATTTAATCAATAAGCTTTTATTACTCCTGTTACTAATTAAAGCTGACTGATAAATACAACTCTGTTCATGCACAGAATAACTGTTTCTTCACAATAGTATGTTGTTTTTCTATATTTTACACTACTAATTCTAGGGTTATATGTCTTTGAAATGTCAAATTATGCCACTATCAGCAGCATGTCTATATTGTTACAGATAAGTGACATACCCTTTCTAGCTACTGAACCCTCAAACATCCAAATCTATTTACCAAAAGCAGTTTCATATAGTACTGAACATCTTTTGAACAATTACTGTTTATTAGGCCAGTCACCTAAAATCTCTGGTTCTTATTTTTCTGGTATGTAAAATGAGGGGTTTGAGTGAGATGGTCATTCAATACTTTTCAATTCTGAAATCTGACTTATTAACCATATGGGGAAGAGACACCTACCAGGAAGGGGCAATGAAGACTCATACATATGGTCTGCAAAAAATACAACTTTGATGACAGGAACAAATAATGATGAATGTTGGAGGGGATGTGGGAAAACTGGGACACTAATACATTGCTAGTGGAGTTGTGAAAGAATCCAACCATTCTGGAGAGCAATTTGGAACTATGCCCAAAAAAGTTATCAAACTGTGCATACCCTTTGACCCAGCAGTACTACTACTGGGCTTATATCCCAAAGAAATACTAAAGAGCGGAAAGAGACCTATATGTGCCAAAATGTTTGTGGCAGCTCTTTTTGTTGTAGCTAGAAACTGGAAGATGAATGGATGTCCATCAGTTGGAGAATGGTTGGGTAAATTATGATATATGAAGGTTATGGAATATTATTGCTCTGTAAGAAATGACCAGCAGGAGGAATACAGAGAGGCTTGGAGAGACTTACATCAACTGATGCTGAGTGAAATGAGCAGAACCAAAAGATCACTGTACACTTCAACAACAATACTGTATGAGGATATATTCTGATGGTAGTGGAAATCTTCAACATAAAGAAGAGCCAACTCACTTCCAGTTGATCAATGAAGGACAGAGGTAGCTACACCCAGAGAAGAACCACTGGGAAGTGAATGTAAATTGTTAGCACTAATATCTGTCTGCCCAGGTTACATGTACCTTTGGAATCTAATGCTTATTGTGCAACAAGAAAATGGTATTTACACACATGTATTGTAACTAGGTTATATTGTAACACATGTAAAATGTATGGGATTGCCTGTCATCGGGGGGGAGGGAGTAGAGGGAGGGGGAGATAATTTGGAAAAATGAATACAAGGGATAATATTATTAAAAATATATATAATAAAAAATATAAAAAAATAAAAATTAAAAAAATTAAAAAAAAACAATAATGAATTCATTTTTAAAAAAATAAACTTTGACCATTTGAGTTAGTAGACTAGAATTAATATTACTTTGTCTTAAGCCTTTCAATAAATTATTTCTCTATTATTAGTCATTTTGACTCCAGTTCCTGTTCCTATTCTCTGGATTTCACTTATCAAATAACTTGACATTTTATCCAGATTCCTAATATGAGGCTTCTCCAATTCCTGTATTCTTTTAGTTGGCCCCAGAATATTTTGTTTCACTGGTTTCCCTCAGGCTTATCCCATATCAAAATGAAGCTTAGGTTAAAATTTTAATTATGATATATCCCCTATAAGATCTTGCCTCCATACCCCATCAATCAATATCCTCCGAGCAATCATACTTATGTAGCCAGTTCTCCAAACATACTCATTTACAGCATTTGCAAACAAGAATGTAAATCACTTGAGAACAGGCACTGTTTTCATTTTTCACCTTTATATTCTTAGTATCCAGTACAATACCTGGCATATAACAGATGTAATAGATGTGTAATAAATGCTTGTTGATTTGAATTACCATAAGTATTATTCAATTTTCTTAGCAGTGAATCACCATTTCCCCAAAATAATTAAGGTTGCGGTTTATTCTGATATAAATTAGGTTCTAAATATTTTGTCTATAGATTTATCTTTGACTTTTGGAGATAAAAGCTCAAAGGACATTAAACAGTGTGTCAAATGAAAGTAATTATTTTTATGTAATGTGGCTTGGCAAGTCATGCAAATTATATGACTTGCATAAGAAAGAAAACATAGATATATGTATAAAATATCTATAGACTTTTTCTTATATTTCTTACAAATGTCAAAAGCAGAATTTCCACATAAAATTAGTGACTAATTATTATTACAAATGTGTCATAAAATAAAATAAAATTATTAATTAAAATTCTTCACAGGGAATAAAAGGAATAAATGGAGGTTAACTCTGGATACAAATATCAAAAGATAAAAATCGCAATAGGTAAGCTGAAAAAAGGATATAAACAAAAGCTTTCAAAAGGAAAAATATGTTATAAATTAACCATATGCAAAATTTTCCAAATCACTAGTAAGAGAAATTAAAATTAAAGCTCTGTTATTTCTTTTATATTCCATGTGTCAAATTGTCATAAATGGAAAATACAAAAATAATAAATGTTAGATGATCTATAGAAATCAGGTATACTAATGCAGTGTTAATGGAACTAAAATTGTTCTGTTATGAAAACTCAATTAGAAATTACTCAAGGAAAGTCACTAAGCTTTGTGTACTCATTTATCTTATTATTAGGCATATATCGCAAGAAGATATTAGACAAGAAGATCCCCATATACAAGTAAATAGCAAGGTAAACACTTTTTAGCACTTAAAAAAAAAACTGAAAGCAGTAGTTGCCCATCAACTGGAGAATATCTGAACAATTCAAATTATATTAATATAATGAAAAACTATTATGCCTTAAGAAGAGACAAATATAAGGAATTGTGAAAAGCAGGAAAACTTGAAAGGATTAACAAAAAGGAAATAAATAAAAAGGGGAATATAAATTAATTGAATAAATAATAGCAATGATGATGTAAATGGAAACAGTAGTGAAATGTGTCTAAGTCCATGTCATATATAATGTTTAATCTTTGCTGCAGAGAATTAATAATAAAACATACTCTTCCCTTAGGAGAGAAGAGGTAGTCTAATGAATTGTATTCCTATAGATGATGCTTGATGCCATCACCATACTTATTTCTTTGCAAAAATGCATTCTTTGTTTTAAATAGCTCTGTGGATGATGTGTTAATTGGAAAGTGACAGTTGATTAAAAACAAAAAAAATCTCAAAATGTTTAAATCTTCTATTCATGCTATACCTCTGAAAACTGTTGAAATATGATTGATATAAAAGGTCCAGAGCTCAATATATGGCATACATTCTGACAACATTGATGGAATATGTCCTCAAAAATAAAACAAAAACATAATTGTATAGCAAACTGTATATTAGAGTGATATGCTTGTCTTTCATTCATTCATTTATTAATTCAAGGAATAGTTGGACTATGACACTATTATTACTATATTGTCAAATACTTATGAGGGAGTAATAAAATGTATTACTCATGATCTTTAGCTTTACAGAATTTATAGTTCACTAGTATAGATGAATTATGTATATGAATAATTATAAGGCACTATGAGAGTAGTGGCAAAAGTTGCATAAACAAAATGTATTTCAGAAAAAAAGGATAGATCATAGGATTTAATGCTTAAAAGGAATGTAGAAATCATTTAGCCCAACTTTTCAGGAAGATGTGGGTAAAAGAAATTAAGTTCATTCAAGGGCATACAACTAATATGTAGTAGAATGAAGAACACTCTAGTCTTCTGGTTTTAAAATTTAAGTCTATTGCATGACAACATGTAGGTAGGGTGAGCTGTTAAATATTGGAGAAGGTAATCTTTTTTTTTTTTTTTTTTAAGGATAAAACTTCAGTTTTAATAGAAGTTCATAGAGGGAAAACAGCATTGTACTGTTGAAAGGGCAATGGGTTTGGAGATTTTTGTTTGTTTGTTTGTTTATTTAATTTTTTTTTTCATTTTATAATTACAACTTTTTTTTGACAGTACATATGCATGGGTAATTTTTTACAACATTATCCCTTGCACTTCTGTTCAGATTTTTTCCCTTCCTCCCCCAACCCCCTCCCCTAGATGGCAGGCGGTCTTATACATGTTAAATATATTACAATATATTCTAGATACAATATATGTGTGTAGAATCAAATTTCTTGTTGCACAGGAAGAATTGGATTCAGAAGGTAAAAATAACAGTTTAGACTCATTTCCCAGTGTTCCTTTTCTGGATGTAGCTGGTTCTGTCCATCATTGATCAATTGGAATTGGATTAGCTCTTCTCTATGTTGAAGATATCCACTTCCATCAGAATACATCCTCGTACAGTATCATTGTTGAAGTGTATAATGATCTTCTGGTTCTGCTTGTTTCACTTAGCATCAGTTGATGTAAGTCTCTCCAAGACTCTCTGTATTTCTCCTGTTGGTCATTTCTTACAGAACAATAATATTCCATAACATTCATATACCATAATTTACCCAACCATTCTCCAATTGATGGACATCCATTCATCTTCCAGCTTCTAGCCACTATGAAAAGGGCTGCCACAAACATTTTGGCACATACAGGTCCCTTTCCCTTCTTTAGTATTTCCTTGGGATATAAGCCCAGAAGTAGTATGGCTGGGTCAAAGGGTATGCATATTTTGATAACTTTTTGGGCAAAATTCCAGATTGCTCTCCAGAATGGTTGGATTTTTTCAAGTCCACCAACAATGCATCAGTGTCCCAGTTTTCCCACAGCCCCTCCACATTCATTGTTATTTGTTCCTGTCATCTTAGCCAATCTGACAGGTGTGTAATGATATCTCAGAGTTGTCTTAATTTGCATTTTTCTGATCAATAGTGATTTGCAACACTCTTTCATATGAGTGGAAATAGTTTTAATTTCATCATCCGAAAATTGTCTGTTCATATCCTTTGACCATTTATCAATTGGAGAATGGCTTGATTTCTTATAAATTAAAGTCAATTCTCTGTATATTTTGGAGATGAGGCCTTTATCAGAACCTTTAACTATAAAAATGTTTTCCCAATTTGTTACTTCCCTTCTAATCTTGTTTGCATTAATTTTGTTTGTACAGAAACTTTTTAATTTGGTGTAATCAAAATTTTCTATTTTGTGATCAATAATGGTCTATAGTTCTCCCTTGGACACAAACTCCTTCCTTCTCCACAAGTTTGAGAGGTAAACCATCCCATGTTCCTCCAATTTATTTATGATTTCGTTCTTTATGCCTAAATCTTGGACCCATTTTGATCTAATCTTAGTATGTGGTGTTAAATGTGGGTCCATGCCTAGTTTCTGCCATACTAATTTCCAGTTTTCCCAGCAGTTTTTGTCAAATAATGAATTCTTATCCCAAAATTTGGGATTTCTAATTTTATTCACTATCTTGCCCTGTGAACCTAACCTATGCCACTGATCAACTAGTCTATTTCTTAGCCAATACCAAATGGTTTTGGTGACTGTTGCTTTATAATACAGTTCTAGATCAGGTACAGCTAGACCACCTTCACTTAATTTTTTTTTTCATTACTTCCCTTGAAATTCTTGACCTTTTGTTGTTCCATATGAATTCTGTTGTTATTTTTTCTAGGTTATTAAAATAGTTTCTTGGAAGTCTGATTGGTATAGTACTAAATAAATAGATTAGTTTAAGGAGTATTGTCATCTTAATTATATTCGCTCGGCCTATCCAAGAGCACTGAATGTCTTTCCAATTATTTAAATCTGACTTTATTTTTGTGGCAAGTGTTTTGTAATTTTGCTCATATAATTCCCGACTCTCCTTTGGTAGATATACTCCCAAATATTTTATACTATCGACCGTTATTTTGAATGGGATTTCTCTTTGTATCTCTTGCTGTTGGATTGTGTTGGTAACGTATAAAAATGCTGATGATTTGTGTGGATTTATTTTGTATCCTGCAACTTTGCTAAAGTTCTGAATTATTTCTAATAGCTTTTTAGCAGAGTCTTTGGGGTTCTCTAAGTATACCATCATGTCATCTGCAAAGAGTGATAGTTTGATTTCCTCATTTCCTACTCTAATTCCTTGAATCTCTTTCTCGGCTCTTACTGCAGAGACTAAAGTTTCTAGTACTATATTGAATAGTAATGGTGATAGTGGGCAACCTTGTTTCACTCCTGATCTTACAGGGAAAGGTTCTAGTTTATCGCCATTACATATGATGTTTACTGAAGGTTTTAAATATATGCTCCTTATTATTTTAAGGAATAGTCCATTTATTCCTATACTCTCAAGTGTTTTTAGTAGGAATGGATGTTGAATTTTATCAAATGCTTTTTCTGCATCTATTGAGATGATCATATGGATTTTATTAATTTGATCATTAATATGGTCAATTATACTAATAGTTTTCCTAATATTAAACCAGCCCTGCATTCCTGGTATAAATCCAACTTGGTCATAGTGTATTATCCTGGGGATGATTTTCTGAAGTCTATTTGCTAATATCTTATTTAAGATGTTAGCATCAATATTCATTAAGGAAATTGATCTATAGTTTTCTTTCTCAGTTTTTGATCTACCTGGTTTAGGTATCAGTACCATGTCTGTGTCATAGAAGGAATTTGGTAGGACTCCTTCAATCACTATTTTTTCAAATAGTTGACATAGCATTGGAGTTAGTTGTTCTTTAAATGTTTGGTAGAATTCACATGTAAATCCATCTGGTCCTGGGGACTTTTTCTTAGGAAGTTGGTTAATAGCTTGGTCTATTTCTTTTTCTGAGATGGGGACTATTTATACTACTTACTTCTTCCTCTGTTAATCTGGGCAAGCTATATTTTTGAAGGTATTCTATTTCATTTAAGTTATCAAATTTATCGGCATAAAGTTGAGCAAAGTAGCTCCTAATTATTGTTCTAATTTCCTCTTCATTAGTGGTGAGTTCATCCTTTTCATTTTCAAGACTAACAATTTGCTTTTTCTCTTTCCTTTTTTTAATCAGGTTTACTAAGGGTTTGTTTATTTTGTTGGTTTTTTCATAGAACCAACTCTTAGTTTCATTAATTAATTCAATAGTTTTTTTACTTTCAATTTTATTAATCTCACCTTTTATTTTTTGAATTTCAAGTTTTGTGTTTGTCTGGGGGTTTTTAATTTGTTCCTTTTCTAGCAATTTTAGTTGTAACCCCAATTTTTTGTCCTTCTCTTTCTCTATTTTATGCAAGTAGGCCTGTAGAGATATGAAACTTCCCCTTATTACTGCTTTGGCTGTATACCATACATTTTGGTATGATGTCTCATTATTGTCATTTTCTTGGGTGAAGTTATCAATTATGTCTATGATTTGCTGTTTTACCCATTCATTCTTTAGTATAAGATTATTTAGTTTCTAATTATTTTGGGGTCTATTTTCCCCTGGCTTTTTATTAAATGTAATTTTGATTGCATTGTGGTCTGAAAAGGATGCATTTACTGTTTCTGCCTTACTGCATTTGATTTTGAGGTTTTTATTCCCTAGTATATGATCAATTTTTGTATATGTTCCATGAACTGCTGAGAAGAAAGTATACTCCTTTCTGTCTCCATTTAGCTTTCACCAAAGATCTATCATATCAAACTTTTCTAGTATTCTATTTACCTCTTTGACTTTTTTCTTATTTATTTTGTGGTTTGATTTATCTAATTCTGAGAGTGCAAGGTTGAAATCTCCCACTATTATAGTTTTGCTGTCTATTTCTTCTTGCAGCTCTCTTAATTTCTCTTTTAAGAATTTAGATGCTGCACCACTTGGTGCATGTTTAATATTGATACTGCTTCATTATTGATGCTGCCCTTTAGCAGGATATAATGCCCTTCCTTATCTCTTGTAATTAGATCAATTTTTGTTTTTGCTTGATCTGAGATGAGGATGGCTACTCCTGCTTTTTTGGTTTTGCCTGAAGCATAATAGATTCTGCTCCACCCTTTTACTTTTAGTTTGAATGTCTCACCCTGTTTCAGGTGTGTTTCCTGTAAACAACATATAGTAGGATTCTGACTTTTAATCTAGTCTGCTAACTGCTTCCTCTTTATGAGGCAGTTTGCCCCATTCACATTTATGGTTAGAAGGAGTAATTCTATATTGCTTGCCATCTTATTAACCCCTGCTTATGTTTTTCCTATTTCCTTCCCTCTTACCCTCCTATTAAACTTGTATTAAACTTGTGAACACCACTTGCTATTCACAGCCCTCCCTTTTTAGGATCCATCCCCCACCTTAAAATTCCTCCCCCAGTTTTACCCCTTTTCCTCACAATTTCTGTATTCCCTTCCCCTTAGCTTGGTCCTTCCATCCCACTTTTCAATGAAGTGGAAGGAGTTTCACCATAAATCGAATATGTCTATTGATACACACTATGTTCATCCCCCTCCTTTCTTTCTCTCAGATATAATAGGTTACCTTTGCCTCTTCATGAGATGTAGTACCACCACTTTACACTTTTTTATGATATAATTTCCTTTCCACCTCTAGTTTCTAAGACAAATTGTACATATGCTCTTTACATATTTTTTTGGCAAAAGTATGGTTCTCAAGATTTCTTTTTACCTTTTTAGAAATCTCTTGAGTTCTGTATTTGAAGATCAAACCTTTTATGTAGATCTGTTTTTTTTCATCAAAAATAGATAGAATTCATTTATTTCGTTAAATGTCCATCTTCTTCCCTGGAAAACGATGCTCATTCTTGCTGGGTAAGTTATTCTTGGCTGCATACCAAGTTCCTTAGCCTTTCGGAATATCATTTCCCAGGCCCTTTGTTCTTTTAATGTGAACGCTGCTAGATCCTGGGTTATCCTTATTGTGGATCCTCCATATCTGAATTACTTTTTTCTAGCAGCTTCCAATATCTTTTCCTTTGTCTAATGGTTCTTGAACTTGACCACTATATTTCTTGGCGTTTTGATTTTAGGGTCCCTTTCAGTAGGTGATCGATGAATTTTTTCAATGTCTATTTTACCCTCTGTTTCCAGAATGTCTGGGCAGTTCTCTTTGATAATTTCCTCGAAAATGGTGTCCAAGCTCTTTTTTTCCTCACATTTTTCAGGGAGTCCGATTATTCTCAAATTGTCTCTCCTGGATCTGTTTTCCAGGTCTGTTGTCTTTCTAATAAGGTACTTGACATTCTTTTCAATTGTTTCATTTCTCTGGTTTTGCTTGACTACCTCTTGGTTTCTCCTTGAGTCATTCATTTCTACTTGTTCGAGTCTACTTTTCAATGATGTATTTTCTTCACTCACTTTTTTTATATCTCTTTGTAATTGTCCAATTGAGTTTTTATCTTCTATGGAATTTTTTTCCATTTCATCCATTTTATTTTTTAGAGAACTGTTTTCTTTTTCCAGCTCACTAATCCTGTTTTCCTTGGAGTTGTTTACCTTTTCCAGCTCACTAATCTTGTTTCTCAATGATTTGATTTCTTTATCCACTCTGTTTTTAAATGCATGGTATGACTTCTCCAGGCTCTCTTGCCAAGCTTCCCTTTCCTTTTCCCATTTCTCTTCCAGCTCTCTTGTGAGAGCCTTTTTGATTTCCTCTATGACATTCTTTTGTATTGAGGAGCAGCTCATATCCCCCTTAGGGGATTCCTCTGGGAACAGTCTGTTTTTAGTCTCCTCAGTGTTTGAAGTCTGCTCTCTCTCCATACAAAAGCTGTCAATGGTTAGAGCCCTTTTGAATTTTTTGTTCATTTTGTCAGAGTAGGAATGGAAGAAAACAAATTGACAAGAGAAACAATTGGTCTGTTCTGCGGGGGATGGGGCTGGATGGTATTAATGGGCTTCCTCTACAGACCGGGGGTAGGGCAGCAGAGAGCCACTAACAGAACAGTGATGACTGTACTGAGTCTGTTCTGAGGCTCTGAGAACTCGCTGAGTCAGTCCAGGTGGGGGTTGGGGGTGCCCGGGTTCTGAGAGACGCTAGCTTTCTGGGGTTTTAATCTTCTCCTCCAGTGTTTACACCCTTTCTGCTGCTCCTGGCTTGCTGCCAAGACAGAACATCCACACTGGGGAAAAAGTCTTTTAGCAGAAACGGCAGAGATCGTACCCCTCCCCCTCTGGTCTGAGCTGTGTGAGCTGCCTGTCTTGCTGTGGCTTGCCTGCCCTCAGTCTGTGCCCAGTCTGATTGACCCTCCCCCGAGCAAACACAGACCTTTTCTGGTGACTTTCAAGGATATCTTCTCTTGGTGATTATTTGTGGATTTCTTTCTGGGTCAAGCATTAAGTCTGAGGCTTGTCATGAAGTAAGTTCTGAGAGAAAATAAGGAGCTCAAGCAGCTGTCTGCCTCTACACCGCCATCTTGGCCGGAAGTCCCTGAAGGTAATCTTGATGGGTAGAATTTGTCCCTAAATTAATATATAAAGGATTACATTATCATTCTTCTCTATGCTGATTAAGTCATTATGCTAACTAGTTGGGTATTGTTGGCAGATTCTAATTGTAACTTTTTCCCCTTCTCCTGCATAAGTATCTCTACAAGTGAATATGGTTTAGTGTTACAACTATCAGCCTCAGTATGGAATCTAAATAAAGGTTAACCTAAAAACAATATTCATGTCCTTATTCATTCTGGACCAGCTTGTGAAACCAAAAATGCAGAGAACAGTTCTATGTAAAGGAATTTTGTTCTCTAGAATATGAATCACCACATCCTATAAAGGCAGGGTTCCTCATTGAGGCGAATCATTACTGATGTCTAAGCACACCAAAACAGCATACTCACATAAATGCACTGTTTTGAAGTAATTTCTTCATCCAGGCTTGAGAGCATGAAGTGCTGTTTTGTTTTGTTTTTTTCCTTATTATTTTTGTCATTTGAATGAAGATAACCACTGAGGAAAAGGAAATTCTTATTTTATTTTTACCACATGAATTAAACTGGGTCATTTCTTATATATAACATTAGGTGTAATGAGAAGTTGAAGGTGGAGGTTAAGGCTTTTGTTTACAAGTTCCCTTTACTTAACACTTGGTAGTTAAAATTCTCAGCCAGTGAGTACTTGTTTTTGTGCATTGTAAAATTCAGCACCAAAGACAGCTACTGCATAGAGGTTGGTTTCCAGTTCTTTAAAAATTGAGGATACTTTTGTTTTTCCTTATTCCTAAGCATACATCCTATATAAGTTTACCTAAATTCAACCTAAAATTATATTTGTAACTATTATTAGTAACAATAATAACATTAATAATTAAGAGATTAGATAGAAATCTTAATTTCCCTACTAGCTCTAGATTTATAACATTCTGAACAATTAATTGTCTTTTAATAAGGGTGTCCCCTGTCTCAACATAGAGTACAATAAAAGATCATAATACCATTTATTTAAAATTAAAAGTCCTATGAAATTAAGGAAATTAAAATTTCCTCTAATTCAACACTTTCATTTTATAAATGAATAAACTGAAGCCTATAGAGACTGTTATGCAAGAATGCTCAGGAACCATATTAAGACCAACAGTAAGGATTTTTCTTTATCCTGCAGACACTTTATTATTGAAGCATGCTACATTCATTTCTAGCTGAAATTTTTTTGACAAAATATAGTGACTTCTAAAATTAGATTTGCATGACTATTTTTGCATAAAATAGTGCTTCTTTCTAAAAAAACAAAAAAACAAAAAAAACCTTACATGTTACAAGCAAAGATTTCAGATTTTTCTCATATTATTCTATAGCCATGAAAAGATATCTTCACTTTTCTAATGTAATTTTTTCAATCTTAGTTTACCATCATTTAATCAATATAGACGATATATACTTTTTAACAAATTGGCTTGATAAATTGTGCCACCTAAAGTCCTGTTCATTTATCAAGGCCCATCCCCAAGCCATACATTTTCTATGAAGAATCCCCCAAGTAGCTCTCATTTATCTTTACTCTATATTGATCTCTTCCTTTTCTGAATTCTTGTACATGGGACATAGCTATTGTCAATGATAACTGGATAAATTTATGATTATACTTCTAAGATAAACTAAAGAGAATTAACTAGTATCATTGCAGAAACTTATAAAATCACCCATAAAGTTAGTCATAAAGAATACTATGTGTAATACACAGTTGACCTCTGAATTATGATATTTTATCCATTGTTGAAGTGGGTTATCTATTGTTCTCTAAATATTACATATATGCAAACTTTCTCTCTACCAATTCCCTATCAAGTACTGAAAGTGAATTTAATGTTATTCATCTTTTATGGCTTTTATGATACAAAATAGTGGGATATATATATATATATATATATATATATATATATATATATGATACTCAATGTATAATATCTATTAGTTGGCTATAGGAAATTAAAAACTGAATATGAGAATGGACAAAGAAAAATGTTTCCAATACAATTATTTTGGAATCCCTATTCTTGACCAATTGAAGTGCAAGGACCTACCCTGACTACAGTTGAAATATTTTCTTATTATAGAAAAAAAGAATATATCAGGAAACTAATAACAGATTGGAATATGAATCCTCAACACATTAAATTAATAATAAATGTGGGTTCTGTCTCTTTCACCATTAAGAAGAAAACATGGAAGAAATTTGATAATTAATGCACCAAATGGATCAATTTCATTGAGAAAGTGTTTTCAGATTCTGGTAAGCCACAGAAAGACTGTGATACTGAGACAATATCAATAGACTTTTGTTGACCAACAAAAATTATTCACTCCTTATTGTTATTGTCAGTTTAATTTATCTCATACTTGCTTTCTCTTTTTTTCTTTCCAAAATTTACCTACTTTAGCTCTAATCCCTGACTTTCTCTCCTATTATCATGGTTATTAAAAACCAGTGTTCCTGATAGTACATCTGCCTAATTGAAATGGTAGAAATAACACTGCTCTTGAATTTAGATACCCTGATTTGTTTCTGAAACTTTCTATGTAATCTCGAGAAAATGATTTCACCTTCCTGATTTTATAAAATATTACTTATCTCACAAAGTTATTGTAAGGAAAGTAGTTCCTAAACATTCAAAGTCTTGAATAAATGTAAATTGTCAATGTAAATTGTTATTTTCTTTACTTCTGATTCCCATGCCTGATATGTTTGAATTATTTTTTTGTCTACCTTGCCTACTTTGCAATTTTAAATCCTTGATACATTTTTCTTATTTGGATCTATTCACTGGTCATGTTATCTGAGTATTTATCCTTTCCTTGTATTTTTAACCTAACAGATTAGCAATTCCCTCTTTGCTAACCCTGAGATTTCTCCTAGAAGGACCCAAGAAATTATGAATTATTAGATAGTATACATAATTCTTACCTGCTCCAGAAGAATATATTGAGTTATAATTGTGACCTCTGCATTCAAGCTCAATATGTAATATGGTCAAAAAAGAATATTTTGACTTAGAACTGGAAAAGACCAGAAAGATCATTTAGTTTCATATACAATAATATATCCCAGGTCCAATAATCTCAAACTAAATGCTGTTTCCACTATATTATGTCACATGAGATGTTATCTTACTTTATGACCTACTGGTGTCAGAATCAGAAGAACTCTGTTTAAATCATACCTCTGATATATACTCACTATTTAAGTCATGGATAAGCCATTTCACCTCTTACTGCTCCTAGATAACATTCTAAAGCCATAACAAAAGTAATGTTCTGCATTGGTATAATATAACAACAAAGTCATAAGTCCAGCCTACAGTGAAAACATCTTTAGATGTTCTGCATCTAAAAAACAGGGGATCTATGACCTTTTGTAAAAATATTCTTTTTCATGTTCTACTTCTTTCTCCTCTGATTCCATTCAAATACAAGATTTTAGTAGTGTAGGAAACTCTTACAATGAAAGCAATTATCAATACACATATAACATATTCTTATTTACAATTTTCTGGTGCACTAAAGAGTTAAGTGACTAGTCCATAGACAAATAATGAGTTTGTCAAATAACCCAGGTTTTCCTGAAACAAAGGTAATGAGGTTATAGATAATAGATCTGCTCTTGTTGGAAAATCTATTGAGCTAAGTGGCAGAGGGTCTTAGGATCTAGATTAACACTAATCTTAGCATTTAAATAGTGCACCCACAAAAGTAACAAATAACCATGCTACTTAAGATGAGGTTTATGGGTAGGTAAAAGCTCACATTCTGTTTAGTAGTGGGATCACACCCAAAAGCAATGTTCATGCTTTCAATCTTGGTGAGACAAGGAGACACTAACTGGGTCATCCTGGAAGAAGCCATATGACTAACACCTGTAAATGTATTAGTTTGTATCAAAGTTAGCAAATGTTCTTTGCATTTTCTCAGGGAGAAAACGATAGAGACAGAGGCAAAGAGAGAATCAAGAGGGAGAAAACAGTAGAGAAAGAGAAAATTAAACTAAAAAAGATATTTTCTAAGACAGAGACAGAAAAGAAAAAGAGTAAAGAGAGGGGGAGAAAGACTGAGATTAAGGAAATTTTATCTGTAATGTCCTACTATAATGATTCATCATGGCAAGGTGAAAACTGTAGATTCTTAGACTGTTTTAAACTGTGAGATGCTCTGAATGCTCAGTAGATTTCTGACACATAGATAGATTTCAGATATTATATAAGAACCAAGACAGAGATGTATGGAAACACTCATGTTTTCTTGGTATGAATTATTTGGTTATAACACATGTAATAAGGGAAATCAAGTGGGATAGGGGAAGTGAAACATGTTATTTACAATCATTTAGCCTACTTTAATGTTCTTCATAAACACCCTGTTATACTATTATATACTATTTTTCTGAAATTGGTTTCTGCTCAATTTTCTTATTTCTTTTCAGTTTATCTTAAAACTATTAACTTGTTATAAGCACAGTAATTACTCATGCTTCTGATTAGATAATAAAACCTAGTTGAAGATTTGTTAATCAAAGGTAATGAATGTCCAAATTTTATAAAAGGATTAGGCATATCAGGAATTTCATAACAATGGTAAATTCTTAAGTATTTTTTTTAATTGATACTTTCAAGCCATACTTCAAATTCAGTAACCATTTAATAAACAATATATTGAAAAGACCATAGTGGTTTCTGGGTAAAAACAATTAATTAAATACTACCTGTCTTCAGTAATCCTATATTCTTTTTAGAGGATGTATAAAAGTAACTAAAACACAATTTGTGGAGGGAGAATACTGAAAATTAAAGGATCAGTGAAAGTTATCTACAGGAAGTGAAAGCTAAGGATTTTAAGAGGGTGAAAAAATGAAACATGTAGAACATGCTGTCCAAAACCAGGAAATCAGGAAATGGAATGTTAACTTGGAAAATAGAAAATAGGCCAGATTGGTTGAATTGTAGAATACAACAACTACAAAAATGTGAAACAAATGTGTAAAAAAGATGAAACTAAACTTTGAACAGCTTTAAATACTAACCTGAAGAGCTTGGAACTTATTTAGAGTAAATAGGGAATTTTAATTTTTTTACATGTATATCTGCAAATATGTACATATGTATATACTTTATATATTGTAGTAATATTTGTACTTCAAGAAAATTATTATGGCAACCAAATAGAGAATGGTTTAGAGAATGATATAGTTAAATGGCAAATCAGGAAAAACAATAAGATGTTCTCACCCGGGCAATTCTAGTTTTACATGCACGTGATAGAGGAAAACAAAATATAAACAATTTTGATCTATCTAACATATTTCTTCAAAATAATTTGAGCCCTAGGACATATTGCTTTCAACTGTATAAAACAAGTTTTTATTTTTCTTAATGCAATTTCTAGGTCTTTGTAATTATCATTTAATCAATATGGATAATATATACCCATATTTTCTTTTCTCTTCAAACAACAATAAAAAGAGAACATTTGCCTGCTTTAAAAACAACATCATTAAGATAAAACAATAGAATTTATTACCTTCATCCATACATTATAAAACTTAATTGTTATCATTAGACCTATTTAGCTTAAATAAAATGTGATTCCTATGTCAGTAATTTCCTGAAACTATTTGAATAACAAACACCTTCAATAGAACTTAGAGAATTCATACTTATATTTCTTATGGTGTGAGTGTGTGTGTGTGTGTGTGTGTGTGTGTGTGTGTGTGTGTGTGTGTGTGTAAGGTATGGTGGTGGTGGTACATCTTTGTGTCAGGGTGTTATAAAGTAACAATGCTACAGTCTTCCTTTCAAATTAATATAATAATTTTTATACCTACCACTTGCCCTGAAGCTCTGCCAAAATTATTTATTTTCTCAGTAGGGAAACCCCTACAGGCTTTCCTAATCACTATTGAAGTACCCTACAAAGAGAATTCAGAGTCAGAACGGATATCTTCTTTGGAAGAAAGATGTGCCCCCACCCAAAAACTGAAGCAAATTCATATTAATTAGATTTGCTTTATATATCTGAAGGCTGCCTTAAGCATCCAAATCAAATAATAACAAATGAAATTAAAAGACTACAAGTAGGAAGTAAGAAGAATTAAAGGAAGAAGAACTAAAGAAGACATAATGATTTTTTTCTCCCCCCTAGTATTGTCTGATCCAGATCAGACAATCAGTATTACCTGGTAATGCCAGGTTACAAAACTCTACAGGAAAGGGAGGAATAAAAAAACCAGAAGTAAAGGTGCACTGTAAGTAAGAGATAATGTAAACAAATATAGCTCAAAAATAATACTGTAAAAAGAAAATATTTAAAGTATTTCATGGATATTCCATATTCACATAAATATAGAATGTATTATGGACTACTTAACTAGGATTAGTAGACTGAGATGTACTGGATGAAATTGAGTTTCCTGTGAAATAAAAACAGAAAATGTATATGTTGTCAAAGTCTATGGTCACATGAAAACTAAACAGATTTCTTGTTAGAACTGAGGTTTTTCATCTTTTTTACAACATGGACCAATTTGGTAGTCTAATAAAACTTATAAAAATAATATTTTTGCATGAATAAAATAAAACATGAGTACAAAAAAATCCAATTATGTTTTAAGTTTATTGATCCTAGATTTTTAAAAAATCACTATATTAGAATGAGAGAGACATAGTTAAAAAAAAATTAGTTAAGACTGTGTGGGTGTGAAGAGCAGGTAGGTAGCACAGTGGATAGAGTACCAGTCCTGAAATCAGGAGGACCTGAGTTCAAATCTAGCCTTAGACATTTAACACTTCCTGTGTGACCCTGGGCAAGTCACTTAACCCCAATTGCCTCAGCCAAAAAAAAAAAAAACAACTGTGTAGATGTAGGTGTGGATGTGTTTGTATGGCAACCAAATATGCATAATATGTATATATGCAAATATGTACATATATATATACTTTACATATTGTTGATACTGGCAAATATATATGTATGGTATTTAATAATATGTATGAAATATATAACTCATTTAATAAATGTTTGGCCTATGTCATGTATTATGTTAAGCACAAGAAATACAAACATGAAGTCATTGCCTTCAAAGGACATGCATTCTAATACAAAAGATAATATTAAAATCGTAGGGAAAGGTTGGTAGATTTATATGGTGAGGAGAAATAAGATAAAAGCCTGGATTCTAAGTAAAATAAGTCAAAAACTCAAATACCAGAGTTCAGAGTTTTTCTAGAGGAATAATTCAAGTTTTCAGATGATCTAGATATAGCCAAGAATGAGTTGAAATCCTGGATCTACATATTTGCATACTATATACATTCTTTTACCTATATATGTATTTAAATATAATATACCTCTTCTTAACCTCCACTTCTCATTCTGATTAGAAATTCAGTATTTTTCTCCTAAATAACCCGATGAGTCATCCACTCCCTGTTTTAATTTTTCACTAACTCCTATTTCATTTACTAAAGCTCACTAGGTATGTGTGTTTTTGTGTGTGTGTATGTGTGTGAGTGCATGCATGCATGTGTATGTACATACATATTGTAAACCAAGATAGATACTCTCTTTAGGGAATTTAGATTTCTCTTTCCCCCAAAAGGGAAGAAAACCAGAGAAAGACAATACCTATGAAATTAAAGATTTTTATTAAGCAGGGAAATAAAACATGTGTATGTGAGATGTTAACTTAATGGTAAATAACACATCTAAGTAATGAATGTGTGTGTATATATATATATATATATATATGTATGTATATATATATATATATATATATATGTACATTTTAAACAAAGGAAGGCAAAGAATGAGGGAGGGTAAGAGGAAAGTGAGAACTGGGCAGATTCAAGAAATGAATGAGGCAGGAAACCACATTTCCATGAGGAGATCCAGGAAACAGTGTAACAAAAAGAATTTCAGTTGTCCTAGCTATGACCCTTTGATAAACAAATCAGATAGCATTTTTGGTGATAAGCAGGCCAAAAAGTTCTAGACTTGAAAATAAATAATAAAATAAGGGGAACATCTCCAAAAATAATAAAACACTATGTGTCTAAGAATATTATAATTACCAGTTAGGAGAGTCTCTGAAGAGAAGAACTTAAGGTTCATAAATCACCAAATGGCTTAGGGTCTGTTTCAAAACTGGTAAGAAATTAATTGTCTTCAGAGTTGACAATTTTCTGTATGTCCAAACTGAGAAAAAAATCTTTGCATCCAAGCATTCTGATAGAGGCCTCATTTCTAAAATATATATAGAACTTACTAAAATATATAAGAATGTAAATCATTCTGCAATTGATAAATGGTCAAAGGATATGAACAATGTTCAGATGAAAAAATTAAAAACATTTCTAATAATATGAAAAAATGCTTTAAGTCACTGTTGATCAAAAATGCAAATTAAGATAACTCTGAGGTACACATTACACACCTCTTGGGTTGGCTAAAATATCAGGAAAAGATAATGATGAATGTAGGAGGAAATGTGGGAAAACTGGGACATAAATAATTATTGGTTAAGTTGTGAATTGATCCAACCATTCTGGAGAGCAATTTGGAACTATGGTCAAAGAGTTATCAAACTATGCATACCAATTGATCTGGCAGTGTCTCTAGGCCTGTATCCCAAAGAGATCATAAAAAAAGAGAACTGGATCCACATGTACAAAAATGTTTGTGGCAGTCCTTTTTGTAGTGGCAAGAAACTGGAAACTGAGTGGATGCCCATCAGTTGGAGAATGTCTGAATAAGTTATGATATATGAATGTATGGAATATTATTGTTCTGTGAGAAATGATCAGCAGAATGATTTCAGAGAGTCCTGGGGATAGTTATGTGAGCTTATGCTAAGTAAAGTAGAACCAAGAGAACATTGGACATAGCAACAAGATTATGTGATGATCAACTTTAAGGGACATGGCCCTTTTCAACAATGAGTTGATTCAGACCAATTTGATATAATGGAGAGAACAATCTGAATCCAGCAAGAAGACTCTGAGGACTGAATGCAGATTACAACATAGCATTTAAACATTTTTTGTTGTAGTTGTTTGCTTGCTTTTTGTTTTCATTCTCATTTTTTTTTTTTTTACCTTTTGATCTGTTTTTTCTTGTGCAGCATGATAAATGTGGAAATGTGTATAGAAGAATTGGTTAACACATATTTAACATATATTGGATTATTTGCTGTTTGGGGAAATGCCATGTAACCCCAAAACAGAGGTTTTTTAATGCTTAATGAAAGCTATAATGCTTGTCGTTTCCCCAGATTAATTTTCTCAATTCTCTTAATTTATCCTTATTTAGTTTTTGCTCAAAGTCATATTTGTCTTCTTTTGTATGCTCTCCAATTGGAAATTATCAAGTTAAAATGTGTGACCAGATTAGAAGAAAATGTTGCAAATGTGGTACAAACAGCTTTGCAAACAGCTACTATGAGGGAGGACTAAAACTATGCAAAGCCAAGAAATAATCCTAAATGGACCAGAAAATTAGAAACAAATAAATTTTATTTCTACACTGGGTAAATTGGTAATCAAATGAAAATTAGGATCACTGTACAAAACTATAGTGCAATGTAATAGTCACCTGCCTAATCTGGGCACAATAACTCTTGTTATCTAGGAATGTATTCCATGTAACTATTAATATATTGATTTTACAGTTTACTAAAATCCCACATGGTTCTTTTTTCAAACAATTCACTAGATATTTTTTCTCTTCTTTCTTGAATTTGTCAAACTGATTAGTAAAAAAAAAAAAAAAAAAAAACAAACATGTTTAATACTTTACATTTATCCCAATTGAAATATATTTTTCTGATTATAGCATGTAGTAATTTTTATGGAATTTTGATTCTTCTACAAAGTGCTTTACTATTGTTCATATTATTGTGAATTCTACAAATTTGATTGACTATCACCATCTGTACTTTTATCTAAATTGTATCTAAATAGATACATATCTTATTGGACATCTATTTCCACAATCATATTGATCAATTAATCTATTTTAGATCAATCTATAGTTCCTATATACATATAATTTCTGTGCCTTAAAATTTACCTAATTATATTATCAGCTACATATATTTTCCATGTTTTTCACAAATGCCATATACAACTCTTTCAATAGATATAGTAAATCTAAGTAAAATATTTCTGTTATTCCCTGATGGAACTGTTAGTTCTATCAACAAATAAAGTTAGGTTTTTTATAGAACCATGTTCACAAAAAGCTGACTTTTTTTTTTTTTTGGTGATCAAAAACTCCATATGTTTATTTACAATCTAAGAAAACACTAGAATTTTGCCAGGAACTATAATATGCCAACTCTATTTTTTTTCCTTTGAAATTTAAAACTTTATCTTTTTACAATCCTTTAATATTCCATACATTGTTCACAATTTTTCATTCCCCAATAATGAAGCAATTATATTTACCAGTTATTTACAGTATCCAAAATGAAGTGCATTTATGACTTCTGGTTTAAATTCCTAAATTATGAATTTAGGAAATCCGATTAGTTGTGTTGAGTACTAATGATATTAATCTCATATGCTTTTCAACATAATTATCATGTTCTTTGAGACAGAATACAGGAAAAAATTAAGGTTCCAATATTTCTTTCACTGGATATCATCACCCCAGACACCTCACAGAAAGATTTTATCTTTCATTGATAACATTTTTCCTTCAATATAGCTAAAAGGAAAATCCAAAATTTATCATTCTTAGCTCAATTAATTGAGCTTGACTTAATTCATTCTGTGCTTTAATGCTCCTGACAAAACCATGACACATGTATTTATTCTTATTCCATTACTTGACAATCCTTCTACTTTCATGCATGTATTTTTCTTTATCAAATGCTTATTTTCAATTCCAAATTATCTCTTTCTTCTACCTTCTCTATTGAGAAGGCAAAACGTAATATACCCATTATACATATAAAGTCATGGAAAACATAATTGCACATTAGCCATGTTATGAGAAAAAAGGCAAACAAATATACATGTATTTTAAAGCCTTTATTGATTTGTCAGCTCCTTGTTTTCCTACATTAGTCTCTCTCTTTTGTTTTTAGAAACTAACTTTTCTCCTCATTAAAATTATTTATCTTCCTGTCTTTCCATTTTCATTCCCTTGAGTTATAGAAATTTAATCCATGGAATACAATCTACCATAGCTATGAACACTGATATATTCTCTCTCCAAATTAAACCCTAATTAAGACTCTATACAATTTTATCTTCCTAATCCGTCTATCTGACTACTATTTCTAAGGATGCTTTGTTGCATATTCATCCATTTCTTTCCTTCTAATTGTGAAGGGCTCTGTTCTGGGCTTCAATTTTTTTTCTTTTCTACATTTGCATTTAGTGGGTCAATGTGCAACTTTGAATCAATCATCAATTGTATATACACAAGTATCAGTGAGACAGTGGATAAAGAGATGATTTTCTAGTCCTACCTCTGGCATATTCTGGCTATGTGATCCCTGTTAAGTCTCTTAACCTCCCAATGCTCTAGACAATTTTTCAATGCTACAAGTTGTAGAAAAGGAACATTGGTAAAAAGTAGTTTCCTCACATGGGAATTTCCATTCAAAGTCACAAGGCTAGACCATGATTTCCAAATCTCTTCATACAACTCTTGTATGTCTCATGACCTCTGTCCCATTTTATCAACTGCTTATTGGGAATTTCAAAATTTCATTTGCAGTTGCAATTCAACATATGCAAAAAAAAAAGCTCACCTTGTTTTCCTAAGTTCTCCCCATTCACTCATTCCTAATACTTTTGAAGCAATCACTATCTTTTCTGTCAGTCAAGTTTATAATCTTTGGAATGGTATGGCCTCTAAAAGAAAGAAGGTGGTTTAAAGAGTTGCTGGCTTAATTTTTCCTGGTAATCAAAATTATATTGGTGCCCCTTTAAGCATTTCAACTCTAAAAATCAAAATTATTTAAATCCTCCTTATGAAGAGATAATTTAAAAAGTACTCACAGTAGCCTATGCATAAATTGTTATTGGGGAGGGCTTGGCAGATCCTGCATCCAGCATGTGCCTCTCATTACCCAAGGAATAATTCAAAGTACCTTTGAAATCTCTGGTCCAAGTACAATGTAAGTTATTCTAGGCAAATGCTATTTGACCAGGTGGTGATAGTAAGTGAAGATATCCTATGAACATTCAAAAGTTTATAGAAAATCATAGGAACCAACAACCTGAGGTAATTTGATTCTGGTCCAGTTTCTGGGGTTCCCCTCCAGATAAAGATTATGCATATTTATGACCCAGTTCAGGAGTTGCGAGTCTCTTTCTACTTCTATACTTCGAGTATAGTTGCTTTTATCAGTGTGTGAATGCTCATTCCATAAATGTAGATTATAAATTCTCTACACATTAAGGACAATCTCCCAGAATATCTAAAACCAAAAGAATTCATCAACCTTCCAGCAACTGTGTAATAATGAGCCTTTCCACACTTAACTAAACTAGTAGTTCCCAGTTAATAGATAGAGAATAATACATAATAATACACTTTTCCATTTTGGTAAGTCTTGCCAGAAGCTCAGTTTCACTGATCACTATAATGAGTTATTGTAATAAGTCAGTAGCATGAATGTTTTCATTCATAGTTCTTATTGGACATTTACTATATGTGAGTCATTAAGATAAGTACTGTGGAGGATACAAAAACAAATAAAACATAGTGCCTACTATCAAATAGATTAATCTCATGGGAGAAACAGTACACGAATGTAACTAATTATGAGGCAGAATGGAATATGAAAGAAAAATAATGAAGTGTATGAAAAGTTATATGAAAGTTCAGATGAAAGATTATGAAGAGAAATAGATAATAATTCATAGAAGACATGGCATTTGAGCTTGGCCTTACATGGTAAGTCATAATTAGACTAGAGTGGGGGAAGAATATTTTAGATCAAATTAGCAGCTTGAACAAAGCTGAATAGGTGGGGGAGGAAGGAGGATGTATTCATAATATTCATGTTACAATAAATATCTCTCCATGGAAACTGTGCAAGATAGAGATAGAATAAACTGGACTCTTTTTAAAAAAAGATTTCTACTAGTTCTGAATCATAGTTCTGTCTTAAGTCACAGAATGTCTATGAGTATTTTGGATCTTCATATTGGAGCTAGACATAGATCAGGAAAATAAAAGTGAGAGAAAATGAATGGCATAGAATCACCCTGGCTTACGTATCAGTACCCAATAATGGATGGGTGAATATTCAACAATCTAACCATAAAAATCAGGTGTCTGTATAGTTCACAATTAACTCAATATATAAGCCATTAGTGTCAAAAAGTTGCCCTCAAATACCTCATCATGGCATGAAGTTAACTTTAAGCTATCAAAAACTAAGCCAATAAAACATAAATCGTCCTAAAATGAAAAATAGTAGATTTTGCCACATGTCCAGACACACGAAGCAATATATTATTGGATGTCCAGTCATCTTCTCATGGAACACTTGTGGGTAAAGCGAAAACAGAAAGATTACCATGAAGATGACTGTAACTTGTATGATATCTGATGTAAAATTGAAGAGGTAGATAAATTCTTAGACTTCATTTGTTGATGTCAGTCATATCTGACTCTTCATGACCTCATAAACTCCAGAATTCCAGATGCTTTTATCCTCCACTATCTCCCAAAGCCTATCTAAGCTCATGCTCATTGCTTTCATGACATTATCTATCCATCTTATCCTCTACCATCCCCTATCCTTTTGTCTTCAATCTTTTCCAACATAACAGTCTTTTCTAATTAGTTTGGTTTTTTTCTGGATTATGTGGTCTCATTATTTAAGTTTCAGGTTCACCATTTTTTCTTATAATGAGTCGTCTGAATTAACTTAGTAAAGTACTGATTGATTTGATCACCTTGTTGTCTAAGGAACTTTCAAGTTTTGTTTTGTTTTTTCCAGTACTATAATTCAAAATGTCAATTCATTGGTGCTCAGCTTTCCTTATGGAAACAATTCTCATAGCCATACATTAGTACTGGACAAAAGCATAGCTTTCATTATATGGAGCTTTCTTGGCAAGGTGATATCTCTTCTTATTAGTAGATTGTCAAGATTTTCCATAGATTTCCTTCCAAGTAGTGCTTTTTATTTTAATTTCATGGCTACAGTCATTATCTGCAATGATTTTTTAATTCAAGAATATAAAATATGACATTTCTCCCTCTATTTGTCAGGGAGTTATAGGACTGGTTAGTTTTATTTTTAATATTAAGATTCAAACCAGATTTCATACTCCCCTCTCTCACCCTCATCAAGAGACTTCTTAATTCCTCTCCATTTTCTGCCATTAGAGTGGTATCGTTTATATATCTAAATTGTTATATATCTAAATTTATCTCTCTTTGTAAACTTAATTTTGACTTTTGATTCATCCAAATTGGCATTCCCTATAATGTAGACTTCATTTAATTAAATAATAAGGTGAAAACATATAAATTTATCATACTTCTTTCCTGATCTTAAACCAATCATTTACTCTAGTTTAATTGTACCTGTTGCTTCTTAACCTGCATACAGGTCTTCAGGAAATAAGTAAGATGATCTGGTTTCCTTTGAGGATTTCCTTCATTTTTTTTTTTTGTGATTCACACAATCAAAAGCTTTTATGTAGTAAATGAAGTAAAAGTACATTTTTTTTTTCTGGAAGTGTTTTGCTTTCTCTATATTCAAGTGATTGTTGGCATTCAGTTTCTAGTTTTTCTGCTTCTCTGAAAATCAACCTTCAATTCTTGTAATTCTTGGTTCACATATTACTAAAGTCTAGCTTGTAGGTTTCAGTATAATTTACTAGTGTGTGAAATGGACACAATTGTCTCATTATTTATTCTTTAGCATTGGCCTTCTTTAGGACTGAGATGTATATTACATATGCAGTACATGTATATATATATACAGAGAGAGAGAGAGAGAGAGAGAGAGAGAGAGAGAGAGAGAGAGAGAGAGAGAGAGAGAGAGAGAGCTTCTTATCCTTGCTGGTCTCTAAAATTCTTCATTCAATTCAGGGTATCTTTATTTTTCTTCTTTATCTTTCATTTTCCTCCTTTCCATGGCTGTTTGTAAAGTCTCATTGACAATTATTTTGATTTCTTGCTCTTCTTTTTTGGGGAAGATGTTTTTGTTGCTACTGCCTGTTGCCTGCCCACTGAACTTCTGCCCATAGATGATCAGGCACTCTACCTCCCAGATATAACTCCTTAAATATATTAAGATCAACATTATATAGGAAAACTTAATGTAAAATCTATGAACAAATGTAAAATGGATGTAATCAAACAGTAACAACAAAGTTTTAACATAAACCATCTTGGATATCAGTGAATTTAAATAGATGGGAATGGTTCAATTTAATTAATGTAAAAATCTAATTCAGATGACTTTTACAATCCTAATGTAAGAGGAAACAGTAGTCCTCATAATCATTAACAAAGGGAAAATAGAAATCCTGGAGGATAATCTCAAGAATGACAAAATGGTATCTTTTCAAATCTAATACAGACAATTCCATATTAGAGTAATGAAAGTCTCTACTACAACCATTGATGCTGAAGAGCCAAAATTGATGAGTCCTATGAAGACTTGTAACTAGAAATAACTCTCCCCTAGGAATAAAACATTATCATATACATCATACTGGATTGGGATACTAAAGCAGGAAACCAAAAGATAATTGGAATAATATGCAATTTTGATCTCGGAGTACAAAATGAAGCAGGACAGAGATTAGCAGAATTTTGTCAAAATAGCTAGCTGGTAATAGTGAATTCTCTTCTCAAAAATCCAAATGGTGACTCTATACATGAACATTACCAGATGATCAATATTGAAATAAGATTGATTATATAGTTTTTTTATATAATTCTGCTTGAAGATCCGTAAACTCCACATATGTGTGTGTGTATATATATATATATATATATATATATATATATATATATGTGTGTGTGTGTGTGTGTGTGTGTATATATATATATGCATTTGTGTGAAATAAAACTACTTACCAATATGCTATTCATTTTTCTGAATCAACATAGCACAAAACCTAGCATATAGTATGTACTTAATAAATCTAGTTAACATGGGGGCAATTAGGTGGCATAGTAGATAGAGCACAAGCCCTGAAGTCAGGAGGACCTGAGTTCAAATCTGGCCTCAGACACTTAACACTTCCTAGTGACCCTGTACAAGTTACTTAACCCCAATTGCCCAAGGAAAAATAAATAAATAAATAAGTGAATGAATGAATAAATGAATAAATGGATGAATGAATAAATACATCTTAGTTAACTCATTTAATCTGTGTCATTATATCATCAAACTATTAGTAAACATATCAAAATCACCATAAAGTTAGAAGAAAAGATATATTAAGACAACTCAATCTCATCCTGTTTAGACAATACATTGATGCAGAAAAATTTTAAATTTTAAAAGGAATAGTTATTAAGATAAACTATTCCCATAGATTTACTAGGGTAAAATTATCATCATAGTGAAATATTTAGAGATTGTATTAGCCAAGAAGTATTTGCTCTCATTGATAAACAGAGAAAGAAATTAACTAAATGGAATATCAGTTTAAATATAAACTCCTCAAAAAACCTTCAACAATAAGAACCACCCCCTCAAAAAAAAGGAAAAATAAAGGTGGCTTGATGATGATACTGATGTTCAAAAGAAAAATTAAACTTACAAATATAGAATGGCTCAGACAAGGTTAGAGATTAATTCTTCTTTAAAATAACATCTAGGAACATCTAGGACTTTTCATGATCTTCAAGCTCAATATAATCATCAATAAGATATCCCCATCACTCCCTCAAAAAGAAAACTTTTTCCACTAGAAATGCCTTTTTGCCTGAAAAAAATTTTATATGACCCTGGGCATATAGATATATTAAATAGGTATGTTAATCAAACATGATTGACAATAAATCATAATTTTGTGATTCCCTTACATTCAGTTAAGAAAAAAAAAAAAAATGCAGTTATGGCCAACAGTTTACGAAGCCGAAATCTACAGCATGAAATGCTACACTACAAAGATCTCAAGAAGGGTGAAGTTTGAGAAACAATCATTTATATTTGGCAATTAAGAGATCTTTGATAACTTTGGGGAGAGAAGTTCCATTTGAATGATTAAGTTTAGAAGACAAGTTACAATGGGTTGAGAAGTGAATAAAAGGAAAGAAGTTGAGACAAAAAGCATAGATGCCATGTTCTAGAAACTTTCCTGAAGAAAGTACTGAGATATATCAAGATCATAAGAGCAAAGATGAAAAAAACCTAGATGTGTCAAGGGCAGTGAAAGTACTTATGAAGAGACTGAGAAAAGGGATGATTGTGGAAGCAATCTGCCAGAGGATATAAAAGTGATTGTTTTCAAGTGTATAAGAATAGAGGTTGACCTTGTTCAGGAAGGCTACCTCTTCTTTCTAATTCATCCAATTGAAGTGATATAAAATAGCAACTGAAAAATAAAATACATGAGCAAGTGAAATTAGAAATAACATTTACCAAATGAAAACCCTGTGCATAACAGATATACTAGACAATTACATATGGAGTTTCACAGTATTATAGAACATATGGACATTACAGAGTCCACAAGCTAACAAACATTTAAAACTAGGACTTCACTCAGCATGGACAACCAAGCCAACCAGTGACTTCTCAGCCCCCAACATCAATGAAATTATACTTTATTATGACATGTAACTGTATAATTATAGCAAAATTCATGTGATATTCAGTAAAAATAGTTGAGAGGAAACCGTCCTTTTATATTATTGAGTTAGTAATTAGAAAATACAAAAAACACAAAGAAATTTCCACATATCAGATTATACATTAAAAACTAATAACATCATATTCACTGAGTTGTAACAATCAAATGAAATAATATTTAAAATATTTTGCTAACCCTAAACCATTATATAAATGCCAGCAATTATTACAAGTATCACTTTGCTATTAGCCATTTTTGTAATATCCTTTCTAATCCAAAAATCATATTATTTGGCAGGAAAATAAAAACAAAATAAAATTGAGTGGTTGAATTAAATATAGATATAGATATATGTGTGTGTGCATGTGTGTACATATATATGTATATGTACACACATGCACACACATATATTTATTTATTTGTTGATTTACTGAGACAATTGGGATTAAGTGATTTGCCCAGGGTCACACAGCTAGGAAGTGTTAAGTATTTAAGGTCATATTTGAACTCAGGTCCTCTGATTTCAGGGTTGGTGTTCTATCCACTGCGCCACTTAGCTGCCCAAATGAAATATTTTGAAAACAAAATATTACTATGAAGATTTTATATTTACATAGTTCTTTTCTTCCCAAGATAAAAGTAACTTAAGACATTGGTTGACTCAATATCAATTAAGTGTACAATGCATAGCAGTCTGGGAATACATATTATTTCCTACTTCTCCCCTATACTTCACAAATAATTTTAGATTGTCTTAGCCACCTTCTCCCTAAATTTTATTGACTGAAGTCAATGGTTATAAAATCATAGCTGAGTATTGGGCTTATATCCCAAAGAAATACTAAAGAGAGGAAAGGGACCTGTATGTGCCAAAATGTTTGTGGCAGCTCTTTCTGTTGTAGCTAGAAACTGGAAGATGAATGGATGCCCATCAATTGGAGAATGGTTGGGTAAATTATGGTATATGAAGGTTATGGAATATTATTGCTCTGTAAGAAATGACCAGCAGGAGGAATACAGAGAGGCTTGGAGAGACTTACATCAACTGATGCTGAGTGAAATGAATAGAACCAGAAGATCGCTGTACACTTCAATGCTGTATGAAGAGGTATTCTGATGGAAGTAGATATCTTCAACATAAAGAAGATCCAACTCACTTCCAGTTGATCAATGATGGACAGAAATAACTACACTCAGAGAAGGAACACTGGGAAGTGAATGTAAAATATTAGCACTACTGTCTATCTACCCAGGTTACTTATACCTTCGGAATCTAATACTTAATGTGCAACAATAAAATGGTATTTACACACATATATTGTATCTAGGTTATATTGTAACACATGTAAAATGTATGGGATTGCCTGTCATCGGGGGGAGGGAGTGGAGGGAGGGGGGGATAATTTGGAAAAATGAATACAAGGGATAATATTATTAAAAAAATTACTCATGCATATATACTGTGGAAAAAAAATTCTAAATAAAAAAAATCATAGCTGAGGTCCGCCATGTTCTTTGATTAATTTAAAATTTTGTGAGGCTAGCTTTAAAAATGAAATCTTATATGTTATTTGGTTAGTATCCCATTCATGGAGATTGACTTTTTTGATTTGAAGATTCTAAATTGTTTTTAGTGTGCAAACCAAGTAAACAAGTATTTCTCTATTAGTTATTAGTTTTTCACCTTAAGATGTCACTTATTTGGGTTATCGGGTTCCAAAAAATCTCCATAATGTCATTATCTAATAAATACTCTTATCTATAGGAATCAAACTCATTATAAAATAAATCAAGGATAAATAAATTTGCTCAACCAACCTTGGTCATCCGGATATACAACTCATATAATATATGGAAAGTGTTTTGAGAACATAAATAAATGTTCAGAATGATTGAGGTTCAGTTTTCTTCATTTGCTTTTAGTTAACTCCTTCCTCACTACCACAGAAGGTAAGCTTCATATACAGAAAAACTGAGATAATTTTCTCAATAAACAAGGATAGAGAGACAACATCAGTCATATTCATAGCAAGTATACAATCATACAAAGTATTTGCAGTATTTTTAAGTGGACTAGATTGGGAAAATGACATAAAAAAATCAAATAAAAAGTCAAATAATGGGCCAAATATTCTATACTGTAGGAGAGGAGAGACAAGTTTGTGTTCTCCACATTCCTGGTACAATTACTCTGCCTTCCTGCTAGGTGATCATCAAGAGAGAGTAATTGAAAGGGAAAAATGTAATGAGTTACATTACAAATTTATAAATCAACATTAGCCATTATAAAATTAAGAAAGCATTTATTAATGCTTTCCACTCAGAAGCTTATGGCCATAAACTATATATTTATATAGAGACTGAGAAACAAAGAGAGAGAGAGAGAGAGAGAGAGAGAGAGAGAGAGAGAGAGAGAGAGAGAGAGAGAAAGATCATACAAAGACAGACACAGAGACAGAGATAGACACAGAGACAGAGAGAATTCCTTTTGACTCTCCCTAATTTATAGATAATGTACTAAATCACAAAGAGGTAAATATTTTTGTCTGTGGTCATTTGGAAAAAAAAAAATGAATTAGAGGACAATGACTAGATCCCAGGTTTCCTAAATTCAGACCCTAGTAAGTCACATGATTTTCTAATAAAAGTAAGACAGAAAAAGTTTTCAGATATATAATTGAAGATGCATATATGCATTGAAGTAAGTGGTATATTTTTTCAACACAATAAAGAAACCCAAAGTGGAAAATGTTTTTCCTTCATTTACTTCTGTTCTGTCTGAATTTTCAGTCATAAGACAAAAAAAAAAAAAAAGCCCTAGAATTTTTATCAGATAATATGCTCATCTCAGCAAAGACATTTCTACCATTTTACTGACATATCTTGGTCTTGTCCATATTTTCTATCTGCAAAAAATTGTATATAAATCCCTAAAATAAAATTGTCTCCAAAATGACATTATTTGTAAACATAACCTGACACTTCTGAATCCATATCCCATTATGTTGCTTATAGTACAACATATTTTGAGATCTCCTTCAGGCTTATCCCTACATTTACAAAATAAATGAAAAATATAGGCCTTTTTTGATGCAGAAAGGTAACATGCACGTAACCCATCTATCTTTAAGGGAATTTCACCAGCCATTCCTTCCTGTCTGTTGCTTCTATATCTCTCTGCCTTGCCATATATTGAATTAGCCTCTAAGTAAGGAACTGCTGATTGTTGAATTAAAATCTGGGGAGGGAGAGAAATAAATTTGTATGTGGTTTACACAGCAATATATTCAGCAGCATACTGTAAGACATTATGACTTAAAATAATGCTGGGGATGTGAGCCACAAAGAATTTAAAGCAGACTCAGAGGAAACTCATAATCATAAAGTCATCCTTAGACAAGGATAATAAAAACACCGTTACAGTAAACAGACTTAGTTCTCAACAACACAGGATAAATCACAAGGTAAAAAAATGGAAAGAGTAGACTACAGACATCATTCATGCAAGATGCAGAGGGATATTCTAGCAATGAGGTTATAGAAATGTTGCAATATGAAAATCAGTGTTCATTACAACTCCTTGTAAAATCCCTTTCTCTTGAACATTAAAGAAACTTTAGGGAAGGAAAGTAAAACACTTTATATTGTGTCTTGAAAAAAAATGCTCTTAGAAAAATTTATCCTTCTGATCATCTGGTTGAAAACAAAGTTGTTTTTTTTTGTTTGTTTGTTTTGTTTGTTTTTTTTATCTTTCAAAGGATTTGGTTTAATCCATTTGTAACATGCAGTCCATACAATATTAAGGTCCAGTTACTTCACTGTCCTGCTCAAAACCTTTTAATGATTGCCTATTGCCACTTACATAAAGTCCCAACTCCAAAGCCTGGAGTTCATGGCCTTTTACAAGTTGACATCTATTTCTCTAAATAGTTTTCTCACATTATTTCCTTCCCCTGCTTCTGCTCCAAATGTAACAACTTTTTATAGGAAGGCCATGTCCCTTCCTCACTCACAAGTACGTCTGTGAAATTGCCAGGACCTCAAAAGGAGTTTTGAACTTTGTCGAGCATGCTGGAGTTAGTACTTTTGATTTACATAGTTAGTCAACAAGTTTTACCAGAAATAAAGTGAGACAGAAGATTGAAGTGGTTCTGCTTTAGAATTGAGCTTGTATAGAATGGGAAATAGTGGGTGTAGAAGGAAAACAGGTAGTATAGATATTTTCTTAGGCATGTAAATAACATAAGTGAGTGCCCTGAGGGAAGGCCTAATAATATTTTGCTTGATTCAAGCTATTCTGGGGAAAATCTATATGTGCCCATCCATGTTTAATAACTATTTAGAGAATTGAACTAAATTAAGCTATATTCTGAAATAGGAACAATCTATTTGATGAAGGGTGTTATAAATTTTAAAAAAATACAAATTGATTGTGGAAGTTAGATATGATATTGCCTTGTTTTCAGTGGGCTTAGGATATCATTTGTTCAAATGCAACAACAACAACAACAACAACAACAAAATAACACCCCAGGGTGTTATTCCTATGAATGAATGCTCTTGCTAAATAATATTTACCTTGTTATTTTTGTTTACAAAGAAATCAGAAATTTTCTCCCTGAAGTTTTATTTTAGGACATCCATCCTCCTCATTATAATACAGATTTCAATTGTATAGGAATAGTTTAGCAGAGGTGTTAAATTTACTCCCCAGGCAGCAAAGCTCCCAAGTGATATCCAAAGCAGAAAAAAAAAATTTATAGTTGGGAAATGATCAATAAAATAAATAAAAATATAATGCAACACAGACTATATTATTTTTTTATTATGTGGGTCTACACGGATTCCTTTTTTATTCAAGTTTTACACATTATCATATATTATATTATCATATAATGACAGCAAGATTCAGAATAAAGTGACAATAAGGAGCAAGTATCTACTCAAGATGTATGAATATCTTGTAATCTAACCAAATTAAAGGACCTTACAAAATTTTTTCTTCACATAAATATTATTCTCTTCAGTTTTGTACATAAGCTATTAACCTAAAATTTTGGTTAATTGATACTACTGAGTTTCAAAGTCAAGTTTTAAGTATTCAAAATACTAATCACCTATATAGCAAAAGCCATTAATTCTAATATATAGTGGAAGAAATTGAGAGGGATCATTGAAGTGTTGTCCAGGAGAAATTATTGTAAAGATCACTCAAGAAAATATATGCCTTAAAAATAACAAAGGATTTTAACAAACAAGATCGATCTTCAACAATATGCCAATGAATGTCATCAAATAAGACATAACTCTACTATCTCAAAAAACTAAGATCTCTATCATAAACGCTCACTGGTTTGCCTTTGGGGAATTTTTCTTTCCTTATTAGGATAAAGTAGAATCTCTGTTTTTTTCAAGATTTAGGTTAAAGATTTTCTTCCACAGGTGGCATTTCTCAGTCACCTCAGTTAGTACCTTTCCTTTTAAGGTTACCTTGCATTGCCTTGATATATATCTTGACCTTTTATATTCATGTAACATCATCTCCTTGATTCAAATTTATGTTCCTTGAAGAGAGGGATTATTGTTTCTGTTGTTATTAGGATTTTTTAAAATGTGTGTCTGTCTTAGAGTTTAGCACAGTGTTTGGCACTTTGCATAATAACTGCAGAATTAATTGACTGAAAGTAATCTGATCTAAAGTGCCCTTTTGCTCAAAAATGTGAAAAAGAAATGGACTATACATGTATGAAGGTCATTGAGATTTATAATTCTATGATTTCTAATAATAATGAAAAATAAGCAAATGTCTTACTTTCAGAAAGCGCTGTAGCAATATAGTAGCAAAATCAAATGTCATTGTTCACTTAAATTCTCTCTTCCATTTAGCACAGAGAAGATGTGGTCATGATGTTATTAGATGGATATTGGAAATAAATAAGTCACTGCCATCAACAACCAAAAGAAAAAAGCTGGTACAAATGTGTAATATATTGATTTGTACTCGGGATCCAAAAGGATCTCACAGCCTAGAACAGATTGAATCTGATAAAATGAAAATTGATGTGAATAATCATAGAGTTATTCTTTAGTCTTAAAATTAACTTGACAAGTACAAAATGAAGATGTATAGGTGACAAAATATGTTATAGACAAGATCAACGAATCTGAATGGACTAAAAGCTCATTATAAGTCAGTACTGTGAGAAAGAAAGAAAGAATGTCAATTTAGATAATGAAAAGCAACAGGGTGTTCAGAGGATTGTGATGGCTTCCCTGTTTGATGCCAGATAGACTAAATGTTTTAATTTTGTACTAGATTCTAAGAAGGATACTGTTTTATTATTTATTTGTTAGTAGTTGGTTTATTTGTTTATTTTGCAAAGAGCATTTATGCCATAAATCCTTTCTTTTAAATACTGCATATCTTGCTATCCAACATGCCATCCCATGAACCATTAATCCCTCCTTAGTAACAAAGTTGACAATTAAGTAAAGGTATCTAACAAAATGAGCCCTTCTAATACCTCATATAACTTTTATCCCATCATCTGTAATAATCTGTCTAGTGAGTCATGTGAGAATCTGAGTTTGATTAGTTTTTAATTTTATTCATTTATATTTTTTGCTCATTTTCTACATCGTTTTCTTAGTTCAGTTTATTTCACTCTATATTAATCCATTTTATTATTTCCGTTTTTTTCCTAAATTTGTCATATTGATCATATCCTTGTAGGGTAACCATAATCCATCACATTTATAAAGCACAATTTACTCCTTATTATTGTGAAACTAGTCCCTATGGAGAAGTATCCAATCTATTTCTATTTTTAGCTACTTCCACAAAAAGTGCTGCACTGAAATCTTGAGATACACATTGAGACTTTTTTTCTGTCTTAGACCTCTTTGGCTTATATGCCCAATAGTGCAAAGAACTGGCATATTGACATATGGGTATAAAGACAGATTTAGCAGTTTACTTTTCATTGTATTGAGGAAAAACAGATATGCAAATAAGACCATACAAAATATATTTAAAGTAAATTTAAAGAAATTTCAATCATTGAAGGAGAAACAATCTCAACTGGGGGCCAATATAGGAAGTGGCTAAGAGGCCTAAAATTTTAAAAAAATGAATTCTAAAAGGATAGTCTTCACTATTGAGGAAGTTAAGGCTAAAGGAAACTAAATGTTTCCTCATGATTATATATAGGTGTCAAAGGAAGAAAATAAAGTCAAATCTTTCAGACACCATCAAATATTGTAAGCCATTACATTGCCTTACCTCTGCAATATCTGCTAAGTACCTATTTTATAAAGAGCACTATTTAAAGGATTAGAGGAAATGCAAAATTTAATGGGATCTCATGGAAATTATATTCCACCATGTTAAAGAGAAAAATTATATGTGCAGGTGATTATACCAAAATCAGAATTTCTGTAGCTAAATGATGCTTTATTCAAAGTAGACCCCTTGGGGAAAATGTGCTTATTTCAATAACATTACAGTTGTTTAAAATATTTTCAGGTTTACCTTCCAGGTTAGCATCATATTCAAATCAACATCTCTACTCTGCTAAGGTGTATATTAATTTCTAAATTAGCCAGGAGTCATTCAGAGACAAGTCTGGTCAAAAGTATAGCTATCAATCTAGATGATATCTATTTGGGTTGAAAAAAGAAATGTGACTATATAGTAATGAGACTTAATTTCTTGCATGACTCTAAGTCTCAAAATGATTAGCATTCAATCAAAACAAATCAAGTGAAATTGAATGAACACTGTATAACATCTGCTATATACAAGTCACTGTGCTAGGATACAAAGACAAGAGTTTATATTAATGTCCCTTTCCAAGTGGAACAAGCTGGTAAGAGCCATGACCTCTGAAAAGATAATTATAATTAACAATAGCACATCATAAATACATTAGAGAAATATCAAATGATGATGGTGACAATGATGATAACAATAAAAATGCGACAGATCAAATTTAAATTTTACTTTAATTTCTGTGAAACATTTTTACACATATCTTATTTGATAATGTAATAGTTTTCTATAAAGCTTTAGAGAAAAAAATGAGATGGCATAACATAATGAATAGAACACTCAGATTGGAGTCAAGATAGACCTAGAATCAAGCTACAGAAAATTACTGATCATGTGACTCTGGACAAAACTTCGCTTGTCATGAGTTTCCTCATCTTTAAAATAAAGGGGCTGGAAATTACATCTTAGGGGACTTTTCAGCTCTAAATCTATGATAATAAAAAAGTTTGTGGTCTCCAAAATTGAATACCTGGTAGGATGGCAATCTCTTGAATATAAAGTCTTAAAAGTTGATAAAATCAAAATCATTTATACCTTATAAAAATAAACCTTAAAATATATAAATTCTCATTCTTTTGAGGGTGAGTCTCAATCAGTTAACAATTTATTCTTCCCCGTCACACTCATATACCCCCCTCCAAGTGTAAATCATTCTTTCTGGGAGCTTTGAGAATATATACACCAAGGGTTCTACTTTTTTTAAAACTACCTAATATATCAGAGAAAAATACATAAAGGCATCCCTATTTTTTTTCTTTGAGATCAAACAATTTATCTTTATGTCATAAGTACAAAGTAAAATTTCCTTGATTCTCTTAATAATTATATATTTTAGATCTATAATTTTCAACTTTCAACTTTATGCAATCATTCTATCTCCAATTATATTTATACAACCTTGAAAATACATGTAAACATATAAATACAGATATAGATTTAGCTTATGTATTTATGTGTGTGTGAATAAAAAAAAAAATTCTCTATCTAAACTCACTTTTGAGAAACTGTCCACTGAAGGGTGTGCCAAGGCACTTCAGTCCTAATGTTTTTATGTTTTTTTTCCTTGTAGCTTTCATCTTGTTCCCCAAAGTAATAACTAACTCAATCTCTTTCTTGTTTTTAAAAAGTTTACTATTCCATCCTCAGTATGCTTGGAAATCCTCCCTACTCCCCATTTTTTCAGGTTTTCCTCATTGTCAGGCTAAAAGTGCAGCACATTTGAGAGATAATTTATAGATTTTAGAATTATTTGGATAGCCTGATATTATATACCACAGTTGTTTTTAGTTGTAGAGATGGATAGCCTAGTAATTAAAGATCCCATACTACATTCATATCACATATATAGGTAAGAACTGAACAAAATGCTATTGAGGCTCCTTCAGAAGTAGTTTCTATGCATTGTGTCTTATGGAAACAATCTAGACTATGTATTTGGGCAAACTATATTATGATTTGTAATTCTTTTATAAAATTGCTGTAGCATCTAAATTACCATAATGTAAGAGACATAATCTTATGATCTATTCCAATATAACAGCTGAAAGTGAGCAACAGTCTAAGAACAGACTTTAAATTGGAAATAAGTATTTGAAATTGATCATTAATAAATGTTCCTTTAAATTGCCTTGCACATTGTGTATAGTTAATAAATATTTAAAAAGTATATTAAACAAGTCTATAGAGACACCAAGATATGATTTGACATTTATGTAATGGGACCCCAGAGAACAGATAACTGAAAGTAATATTTTATACTACTTAGGCTAATGTTATAAGTAGTAAAAGGTAATTCATCTTAAAATTATGGAGTTCCAGGATAATAGGATAATAGGATCTTTAGCAGTCATATAATGCAATATTTTACTGATGAGGAAACTGAGGCCTATAGTGAATAAGCAATTTAGCAAAATATATATATAGTAGACCTAGAGTTCAAATCTGGGTCCTCTAGATCCAAAATTATTTCCACTGCCTCTGAAAATTACAAATAACAAACTATTATAATTCTTCAACCATCTCAATTTGTGAAGAGATATACATTCAAGTTTATATTCAAGTTACTTATAATCTCTTACTTGACAAATTCAATGGTCTTCTCTCTGTCCTCAGTGTCTTTGATCTCTCTGCGAACTCCTTAATATTATCTTTTCTCTTTTTATTTTATTTAGTTTATTTATTCTCTTTTTATTTTAGGACACCACTCTCTCCCTGCTCTTTTCCTATCTATCTGACCACTACTCTGTATATCTTGCTGGATCCTCTTCTTTTTATATTACATTATAGAAATATTTTATTCCATAAATAAAAATGAAAAGATAGGTGTTCAAGTGTGAAGTACTACTGAAAACATATCTTAACCATTATATTGTTAGAACTCTGTCCATGGATATTATTTTCTATGCTTTTTTATCTAATTTTCTGGGGATGTTTTTTCCCATTTTCCCCAATAGAATATAAACTTCCTGATGTCAGACCTACTTTTGATTTTGTTTCTTTATTTCTAGAACTTAGCTTAGGGCTTGACACTTGAATCAAATGAAATTCAAAACTGCAGTTCATAGTCACAGAACAGAGCAAAGTTTATTGAATTCCCTGGAAATTAAATGTAAACCAACAAGACCCGAGTAAATGATATTCACAAAATTTGGAGAAGCTAAAATTAGGATGCTTTTTCTCATTACTATGAAAAATTAGAGTAATAATAATGATACTTTATGTATATAATCCCATCTGATCCTTATAATCTCTCTCTGAGGCAGACAGAAAAAGGATAACTGCTTTATTTTCCATTTTAAGAAACTGAGGTAAATAGGATCAAGTGACTTTTTAAGAGTCACATAGCTATTAAGTGTCCAGATATGAACTCAAGAAGTTGTCTTCCTGACAATAAGCCTCAGTTTCCTCATCTGTAAAATGATAATAACCTGAAAAAGAAAATGATAAACCACTACAGTATCTTTGCCAAGAAAATGCCAAATAGAGTCACAGATAATCAGGTATAATCAAAAATGATGACAACAATAACAACAATACTTTTCTTAAAATGGAATAATGGAAACAGCAGAGAATAGGAGGCCAGGAAACGTGGAGTTAGGTTTTGATTTGTGATCTCAGTTAAACCCCCTCACCTCTCTAGGATTCATCTGACTCTTTATAAAATAATGGGGTTGAACTAGATTCTAAGATTTATTACAACCCTAATATTCTATGACTTTTCTTCTCTAACTAACCCCATGTCAATGTAATTTAACTGTTGCAGGGAAAGACAGCCTGCTTAAATTCTGATCTGGGAAATTAAAAAAAAAAAAAAAGTATTAAGATCCACATGATCTAGTTCTTTTAAAAAATCAAATAGTGAAGCTCCTCCACTTTTGAATAACTAAATAGACCTATCATATAATTTATTTTGTTTATACTGTTTCAGAGCTTAGGTGAAGATTTACTGCCAATCTCCTTGCAACAACAACATCAACAAAGAGAAAAAAAAAAAAAAAAAAAAAAAAAAAAAAAAAAACAGGCACAATTTGTATTTCCTTTACTATTTGGGCATTGGAACGTTATATATCTGACTGCTATATTAAATTCTGGATCCAAGAGTGGTATTCAGATCTGCATTCGGTATCATGTGATCAGCACTTATCCTATGGATAGTCTTTTGTTCAAAGTGAGATTTAATCATAAATCTATTTCAAGGTTTCTAAAAGGAGCATTATTTGTGTTATGGAGCTCTCTTACCTGTAACAGAATGAATTAATTCAATACAATAAACATTTTTAGCACCTACTATGTGGCAGGCATTGGACTAAATATTAAAAAGTATTTAGTCCAATAAAACTAGATCCTCTCAATTAGTAAAGAGATAGAAATCAGGAAAATCAGACATATACATATATATATATACATATATATATATATATATATTATTTATATTCACAGAAATAGATGTTAGCCTAAACTTCATAAGAAATTAAGTCTGTCCAAAAGGAAATGGGCTACCTAGAGATAAGTTCTTATCACAAGAAGTCTTCCATTAGAATCTATTTATTTATCATTTGTAGAAAGTATTCCTATTCAGTCGGGTGTAAGGCCAGATGATCTCTGAGTTCTGTTCCAACTTGAAGAAACTAGAAGTCTAAGACTACATTAGACAATATCAGAAACACATCCCTTAACTATTTCAGATAGGCAGCATATAATTGCATGGAAGTAATGTCGTAAGTGGTGGTAATCTATTGATCTTGAAATTTAATGCAGCTTCCTAAAGGGTTTAGGATGCTGAAAATAGAAGAATCTAACAAAGTGCAGCACCCTAAGGAACACAGAGAGATGCTTGATAATTTATCAGCTGAAAACCAACCTTGAATCATCTTGTATTCATTTACTTCCCAGTTAATTCTCTTCCAGTTTATAGTATGGAAATTTTAAATGGCACTTCAGTAAAGGGAAACAGGACTCATAAACTGAGATTTGTTATTATTTTTAAATATCCAAAATGTCATTTTTGGATTAATTGGAAAAGGGTATAGATTCTTTCCAAAACTGCCATTTATTAATCTAGCACTTAAGATACAATTGACATGTAGAATTATTATTTACAAAGAAAATACTACTATTATTGCTTTACAAAAACTATGCAATGTTTCTACCATATAAACACAATCAGACCTTATCACATCAATCCAAAGGTTCTATATTTAATGGAAAAAATGCTTAAGAGGCTGAAAAAACTAGAAATAGTAAAAATAGAATGTAAGAATTGACACTATGCTTATCATTTAAAAAAAAATTAAAATCATGGCAACTGGCCACATATCTTCTTAGAAACTGAGGGTTGGGGAATTTAAGTACTGTGAGATTTGGGCTAAAAGATCATTGCAGATGGCAATTGCAGCCATGAAGTTAAAAGATATTTGCTCCTTAGAAGGAAAGCAATGATAAATCTGGCCAGCATGCTAATAAAGAACAAATATCACATTGTTGACAAAAGTCCAAATTGTAAAAGTTGTGTTATTTTCAAAAGCAATATATGGATGGCTTTGAGAGTTAGACTATAAAGAAAGCTGAGTATCAGAGAATCCTTACTTTCAGATTGTGACATTGGAGAAAACTTTTAAGAGTCCATTGGACAGCAAGAAGATCAAATCAGTTAGCACTTTAAGAAATTAATTCAAGCTGTTCACTGAAATGTTAAATGCTGAAGTTGAAGCTTAAATCCTTTGGCCACAACCATGAGAAGACAAGACTCATTTGAAGATCTTGATATTGGGAAACACTGAAAACAAAAGGAGAAGGAAATGGCAGAGGATAAAATGGATAGGTAATGTGGTGGAATCAGTGAATATGAGCTTGGACAGACTTTGGGAGATAGTGGAGAATGGACAAGCATGTCATACTTTTGCCCATGGGGTGCTGAATTCTTGTACGTAACTAAATAATAACAACAAATTGAAAGAAAAAAGTTGAAAAGAATTACTTTATGAGAAATTCTTTCTGAGGCTTATCAACTTTAAAAAAATGATAACTGTATTTCAATGTAATTGGCTTCCTTTTTAATACTATATGTAACAGAATACCACTGGGGTCCATAACAGAATGCCAATGGGGTCCGTAACTCACAAAAAGGTAAAGAATCCTATTCTATAGAATAAATGACTGACAGATGACTTATGGTTTTCAAGTGCACAATGTATTGTAAGACAAGTAAAATATTATAAGTGAAATATCACTATAAGAAGAATAGTAAACAGCAATTCTTTATGTGTGCTATAAATGAATTCAGAAATTAATTTTTATTTAGTATTTGCAACTTTTAAATTCCCTTTCCATTTCTCCTTCAAATAACCTCCCCTTCATCTTCACTCACATTCTATGTGCAAAGGAATGAAATTTATAAAAGAAAATCATTTTAAAACTTGCCTAAACTGCCTTTCCAATATCACAAAGAAAATATTAATTTTCTACAATGATACTAAAAATTAAGTGACAACACTCTAGGAATTTTGGCAAAAAAAAAAATAATAGCCTCCTCCTAAATAAAACTCTAAGCTTATAAATGAAAAGTATTTGGATGAGGCCCTAGTTAAAATTTCAAAACAAAATTTTCTGCTGGCTAGAGTGACTGATTACCTTAAACAGCCATTTAGCAAAAATTAAAAATATATATACTTCTATGGAGGGTGAAGCAGTTTATTGGTTTCTAATGAATTCACATAGTGAGACTTTTAGGACTTTAATGAAGGGAAAAGGGGAAATTATTATGTCCTGTAAATGATTAAATAATTTTAGCACAAGAACATGTATTATATGGTCTTTTAAGTTTTTTATTCAAAGGCATAAATGATTTTAGAGGTCAAGGTTCCTAAACTAAACAAAATACAATCCACCAGATTATAGTTGAACTATTTCATAAGAATTAGCCTATCTCCCTGTCTAACTTTACTTAGAAGTCCTACAGTGATCCTCCAACTTTATCTGAATTAAGACCAACCTTGTTCCTATAGTTACAACTTTCTATCATATTACCTGAAACCACTAAAAGCATTTTTGCTGTTCATTTCCCTACTTGCTACTTTTGTTTTTTCCATGTATGTTGACTCTCTTCCCAATTCTTCAGGAAATGTCCATTTTGCTGAATGTTCTCCAAAGCGATCACTAGAAATCCATCAACAATTCTTCAGTTTGAGTGGAAGCCCATCAGCTGAATACTGGTTGAATAAGTTCTGATACATTAATGTTATGAAATATTATTGTTTTATAAGAAACAATCAGTGGGATGATTTCAGAAAGGCCTGGAGAGACCTAAATGAACTGATGTTAAATAAAGTGAGAAGAATCAAGAGAACATTGGACACAGCAGCAAGAAGATTATGTGATGATCACTTCTGATAGATGTGACTCTTTTCATCAATGAGGTGATTCAGGCTAATTTGAATAGATTTGTGATGGAAAGAGCCATTTGCATCCAGAAAGAGGACTGTGGGGACTAAATGTAGATTACATAGTATTTTCACTTTTTTGTTGTATGCTTACTATTTTTTCTTTCTCATTATTTTACTTTTTGATCTGATTTTTCTTGTGAAACATGATAAATGTAGAATATGTATAAAATAATTGCAAATGTTTAGCATATACTGGATTAATTGCTGTCTAAGGGTGAGGAGAAGAGAGGGAGAAAAAAATTAGAACATAAGATTTTGCGAGGGTAAATGTTGAAAACTATCTGTGCATATACTTTGAAAATAAAAAGCTAAAAAAAAAAATTTGTAGTTTCTCCTTTTAATACCTTTCATACCACAAATCTTAAACAATAAAGCTATGTACCAAAATACAAAAGGCAACAGAAAAAGTGTGTAAATAGCATTGTATATGCAATCAAAAATCCTAGATCCATATTCTAACTCTGCCTTTTAATACTTAAATGACATTAAATGACTCAATTTTTTAAGCTATATTTTCTTTAAGATGCAGCATGGCATAATAAAGAAACAAATAAAAGTGGATCTGGTTTCAAGTCTTGACTGATAAATGCAGCTTACTGCTAAGTCATTTATAATCTCATTACCCTTCATTTTCCATGGTGTCTGCCTCCATCAGACTCCATTATGTCTTGCTTTCTCCATACAGTGTATTCTTTCCCTCTTCTCTGCTTTTCACTTTCTTCCTATGTGTTGTCTTTTTCATTAAACCGTGAGCTTTTTGAGGATAGACACTATTTTTTGTCTTTCTTTATATCGCCAGAACTTAGCATAGCACTTGACACTTAGTAGGTGCTTACTATAATGTTTATGCTGACTGACTCTTTTTTCTCTAGATAATTCTCTAAGACTCTTAGTTGAAGAGAAGGTTCAAATTGCTTTGATAGAATCTTGTTTATAAAGAAATTCTAAAAAGCAGAATTGGCCAACTGGGAAAATGAAGAAAAGCATTACTTAAAAATTAGAACTGAAAGCTAATGATTCTAAGTCACAAAAAAAACAATAAAATAAAGTCAAAATAATACAAAAATAGATGAAAATGTGAAATATCTCACCAGAAAAACTATTACCTTGGAAAATAGATTTAAGTGAAATGAGAAGAATTATGATAACCTGAGAACTATGACCAAAAAGAGATTATAGATATCATATTTCAAGAAATGAGAAAGAAAAATTACCCTGATATCTTAAAACCAGAAGGTAAAACAAAAACTCAAAAGAATTTATCAATCACCATCTTAAATATATCCCAAAATATAAGGTCTCACCAATATTTTACCAAAATTCCAGAGATCCCTGGTCAAAGAAAAAATAACATCCAGAAAGAAACCAGTTGAATACCATGAAGACACAATCAAGATAATCCAAGATTTAAGTAGTTACCATGTTAAAGGAATGGAAGGCTTGGAATATGATAATCAAGAATCACATTCCCAGTGAAACTGAATATAATCCTTTAAGCATAAAACATATTTTGCTGAAATAGAGGATTTTCAAGCATTTCTGATAAAGACCAGAACTGAATAAAACTTTTGACTTTCAAACATAAGCTAGCAGAGAAGCACCAAAAAGGTCAATATTAAAGAAATTATAAGAGATTCAACAAGTTTGAACTGGTTATAAGGAAAGATAATACATGTAACATCTAAGGACCTTGTCATTATTAGGTCACTCAAAAGGATTCAACATAGAAAAAGGAAATAGGCATAAGTCAATTATTTGGGGATAAAAAAAAATGATAGTAAGAAAGAGGGATGTCCTGGGAGAATAAGAAAAGAAGAATGAAGGAAATTATCTCACATTAAAAAAACACACAAAGAATAGTTTTAATTTCATTTTTAATGAAGGATTAAATTGTGGGGGACAAGAAAATGCTTAAAACCTTAATCACATCCAAATTGGTCCAAAAATGGAAAATACATTTACATATTAATTGATAATAGAAATCTATCTTTATCATCGGGAAAATAGGAAAAGGAGATAAAAGTAAAAAGAGGAATGGAAAAATGGAGGGCAGTTAAAAGAAGGCAATGGTCAGAAGAAAAGATAATCTTTAAAGAAGGTATAGAATAAAAAGAGAGAGAAAAGATAAACAGAAGAAAATAAAATGGAAAGAATGTAATTATGAACATGAATGGGATGAACTCACCATCAAAGTGGAAGTGGAGAGCTGGATATAAAAAAACAAAACAAAACAAAACAAAAAAAAAAAAAAAAAAACAGATCCAACAATATGCTTTTTACAAGAAACACACTTGCAACAGAAACATACAGTTAAAATAAGGGACTAGAGGATGATTTATTACACTTCTATCATAATATTAAAAGTAAATATATATATATATATATATATATATAGGAGTTAATTTTATAAAAGAAATTAAAATAAAGAATTGGATAATTTAATTTGAAAAGAATGAATAAGATGTAATTCTTAATATCAAAAATTAAAAGGATCATGCAAGTGAAAATGAAATTAATGAAATTGTTAGGAGTTATCTTGCTCAGTTATATGCCATCAAGCTTACAACCTAATATATTGTTTATAATTATTCATATTATAATTATATGTTTGTATTATAATTATACTTTGATTATTTATATTATAAAATATTTATAAAAATATAAGCTATTCAGATTAACAGAAAAAAATAGAATACTTAAATAACCCTATCATATAAAAAAGCAATTAAACAAGTAATGAGCTCCCTAAGAAAAGATCCTTACATGAAATGGATTTACAAATCAGTTCTTCAAATTAAGGAACAATTAATTCCAATACCAGACTATTATGAAAAATAGGTAGAGAAGAAGTCATTCTAAATTACTTTTATGACACAAATGAGGTTTGCTTACAAAGATAGATAGAGGCATCTACTCTAAAATAAAGAAAGCTATAAAACATTTTCTTTTATGAATATAATTGAAAAAATAATAAGTATACAAGCAAAGGTATTAGAGAAACATATCATAAAGTTGACCAGATCAGATTTATATAAGGAATGCAGGGATAATTAAAGGGCAGAAAACATGTATATTTAACCACATCATTTACAAAACCAAAACAATCACAATTATGTCAATAGATGAAAACAAAGACTATATAAAATACCCACATCCATTAAACACATTAGAAATATAGGAATCATTGAAAATTTTCCTAAAATATTAATATCTATCTAAAACTAGGTAAACATTATCTCTAATTGGTATAACAAAGCCTTCCAATAAGATTGTGGTAAAACAAGAATGTTAATTATAACTACTATTATTTAATATTATGTCAGAAGTACAAATTTTAGCAGTAGATCAGAAAAAGTCATTGAAAAAAAATAAAAATAGGGCATGAAGAAATAAAACTATAGCTATTGGCAGATGACATGTTATGATATAAAAGAACCCTAGAGAATCATTTAAAAAGTAATGATCTTTTAAAATTATGAAATAGAGGAATTATTGTTGTTGTTCATTTGCATCATTTGTAACTCTTATTTGAATTTAAGTCTTCCTGATTTCATGTCTGATACTCTACTGTGCTGCCTGAAAAGCTAGGTAGCATAATATGTAGAGCACCAAGCTTGAAGTCATGAAGACTCATCTTCCTAAGTGCAAATCTGACCTTAGACATATTTTAGATATGTGACATTGGACAAATCATTTAACTTTGTTTTCCTGAGTTTGATATCTATAAAATAAGCTGGAGAAGGAAATGGGAAACTATTTCAGTATTTTTGCCAGGAAACCTGCAAACAGGGGCATAAAGAGTTAGATATAATGAAAACAAATGAAAAAATTGTCAAATTAATAATTTAAAATGTTAAAAAATAAAGAAAATAATAAAGAATTTTAGAAGAAAGTTAAGATTCCATATATTAACTTCAGTTTTCTATATTAAAGAACACTGACAGAAGGAAGGAAATAGATGAAAAGTCAACAATGGAAGCTAATAAGAAGCTGTCAGACTGAAAAGGAGAGAGACATATGAAAGCTGTATCATAGAGATCTATTGAAAAAGAGTATATCCAAGAGGGGAGTATGGATAGTAACATAACCCATTACAAAACAAAGGTTTATCTCTTCCTCAGAAAATGGCAGAACTACTTTTGTCAAAATAAACTAGAAAGATAGTGAAAGGAAAAGAGACATGATTAAAAAAAAAAAAAAAAGTTTAAGGATAAAGGAGAAGGGTAGAACAGTAAAATGGCAGAGAGGAACAGGACTTTGCCTGAGCTCTTCGTGGCTTCCCTCAGAATCAACACTGGATCAAGCTTCTGAAAAGATTTTGGAATGACAGAACTCACAAATATTTGAAATGTAACAAATATCCAGCATAAGATATCTTGGAAATACTTTAGGGAAGGTCTATCTCTATTGAGGAGGAGCCCATTACATGTATAGCTTGGGGAAACCCAGGGCAGAGAGGCGTCACACAGGGAATCGAGTACTCTCAGCCAAAATACAGTAGCATTGACTATCAAAAGGCCAGTGGCTCAGCTGACTACATGTAAGACCTCTATTTATTACAATCTCTAGTGTTTTTAATAGGAATGGGTGTTGGATTTTGTCAAATGCTTTTTCTGCATCTTTTGAGATAATCATATGATTTCTGTTTGGCTATTGATATAGAAAATTAAGCTAATAGTTTTCCTAATATTGAAGCAGCCTTGCATTCCTGGTAAAAATCCTCCTTGGTTGTGATGTATTTTCCTGGAAATGAATTTCTGTAATCTCTTTGCTAATATTTTATTTAAGATTTTTGCATCAATATTCATTAGGAAAATTGGTCTATAATTTTCATTCTGTTTTGACTCTACCTGATTAATTGTCTTTAAATGTTTGGTAGAATTCATTTGTAAATCTTTCTGCCCCTTAAGACTTTTTCTTAGGTAGTTGATTAGTAAGTTGTTCAATTTCTTTTTCTAAAATGGGATGATTTAAATAATTTATTTCCTCTGTTAATCTGAGCAATCTATGTTTTTTTTAAGTATTCATTCATTACACTTAAATTATCATGCTTATTGGCATATACTTGACCAAAATAGCTTCTAATAATTCTATTATTCTAATTTCCTTTGCATTGGTGGAAAGTTCACCCTTTTCTAAATCATGAAGCAAATTTGACCTTAACTTAGTATATAGTATTAGGTATGGATCAATGCCTAGTTTCTGCCATACTAATTTCCCAGCAGTTTTTGTCAAATAGTGAGTTCTTATCCCAAAAACTGGGATTACGAGATTTCTATAGTCATTAACTATTTTTACTTGTGAACCTCACCTATTCCACTAACTGACTGTTCTATTTCTTAGTCAGTACCAAATGGTTTTGATGACTGCTGCTTTGTAACATAGTTTTAGGATCAGTATATCTATGCCACCTTCATATGCATTTTTTTCATTAATTCCTTTGAAATTCTGGATCATTTGTTCTTCCAAATCATTTTAAATGTTTTTAGCTATGTAAAGTGATTTCTTGAGAGTTTGATTGGTTTGCACTGATCCACTAATGGTACATTAATTTAGGTAGTATTGTAATTTTTATTATATTAGCTCAGCCTATCCATGAGCACTTGATATATTTCCAATTGATTAGATCTGACTTTATTTGTGTGAAAAATGTTTTGTAATTGTGTTCATATAATTCCTGACTTTGCCTTTGTTAAGTAGACTCCAAAATATTTTATATTATTCATAGTTATTTTAAATGGAATTTCTCTTTTTATCTCTTGCTGCAACATGTGTGTATATATTATTGGAAATATACAAAATGCTGATGATTTATGTGGATTTATTTTGTATCCTGCAACTTTGTTAAAGTTGTAGATTGTTTCTAATATTTTTTTTTACTTGATTCTCTAGGATTTTCTAAGTATACCATCATACCATTTGTAAAGAGTGGTAATTTGGTTTTCTCATTACCTACTATAATTTCTTTAATCTCATTTTTTTAATTTTCCCATTGCCAGAGCTAATACTTCTAAAACAATATTGAATAGTAATGATGATAGTGAGCAACTTTCTTTCACCTCTGATCTTATTTAGAAGGGTTCTAGTTTATCCCCATTACATATAAGGCTTACATATGGCTTTACATAAATGATACTGATCATTTTAAGGAAAACTCCATTTATTCATGTGTTCTCTAGTGTTTTTAATAGGAATGGGTGTTGGATTTTGTCAAATTTTTTTCTGCATCTATTGAGATAATCATATGATTTTTGTTAGTTTGGTTATTGATATAGTCAATTATACTAACAGTTTTTTTGTTTGTTTTTTGGGGTTTTTTGTTTTCTTTACTATTGAACCAGCCCTGCATTCCTGGTATAAATCCAATTCGGTTGTTGTGTATTATCCTGGGGATTACTTTCTGTAATCTCTTTGCTAATATTTTATTTAAGATTTTTGCATCAATATTTGTTGGAAAATTGGCTTATAACTTTCTTTCTCTGTTTTCATCCTACCAGGTTTAGCTATCAGCACCACATCTGTGTCATAAAAGGAATTTTTTAGGACTCCTTTCCCTATTTTTTCAACTAGTTTACATAGTATTGGAATTAATTTGTTGTTTAAATGGTTGGTACAATTCACATAAATCCATCTGGACCTGGAGATTTTTTCTTAGGAAGTTCATTAATAGCTTGTTCAATTTCTTTTTCTAAAATGGGACTATTTAAGTAATTTATTTCCTCTTCTATTAATCTGGGCAACCTATATTTTTGCAGGTATTTCTCAATTTCACTTAGATTATCAGATTTGTTGCTATATCATTGGGCAAAATAATTCTTAATTATTGCTCTAATTTCCTTTTCATTGATTGAATTTTTTTTTCTTTTCATTTTTGATAGTAACAATTTGATTTTCTTCTTTACTTTTTCTAATCAAATTAATTAGAAGTTTATCTATTTTGTTGGGTTTTTTTTTTCATAAAACCAACCCTTACTTTTGTTTATTAATTCAATAGTTTCCTTATATTCAATTTTATTAATTTCCCCTTTTATTTTCAGAATTTCAAATTTGGTGGGGTTTAAATTTGTTCTTTTTCTAGCTTTTTTAGTTGCATGCCCAATTCATTAATCTTCTATTTCTCTATTTTCTGCAAGTTATAGAGATATAAAATTTCCCCTAAAAACAGCCTTGGCTACATCCCATAAATTTTGGCATGATGTCTCATTATGGTCATTTTCTTATATGAAATTAGCAATTGTGTCTATGATTTGTGGTTTCACCCACTCATTCTTTAGGATTAGATTGTTTAGTTTCAATTAATTTTTAGTCTTTTTCCGTGGTCTTTTATTGCATGTAATTTTTATTACATCATGATCTGAAAAAACTGACTTACTATTTCTAATTCCTGCCTTTGGTTTTGAGGTTTTTAATATCCTAGTGCATGGTCAATTTTTATATAGGTTCTATGTATCACCGAGAAAAAAAGTATATTCATTTCCATCTCCATTCAATTTTCTCCAAATGGCTATCATACCTAACTTTTCTAGAATTCTATTTATCCCTTAACTTTGTTCTTATTTATTTTGTGAAATGATTTATCTAGTTCTGACAAAGATCCCCCAATATATAATTATACTGTCTAATTCTTCTTGAAGCTCTCAACTTCTCCTCTAGGAATGTGGATGTGATACCATTTGGTGCATATATGTTTAGGATTAATATCACTTCATTATCTGTTACCCTTTACCAAGATCTAATTTTCTTCCTTTTCTCTTTTTTTTTTTTTTTTTAAATGGGGGAATTCATCTCATTCACATTTACAGTTAAAATTACTTACTCTGTATTTTCCACCATCTTGTTTTCCCCGTTATATTTTTCCTTCCTTTCCCCCTTTCCCTCCTCCTCAGTATTTTACTTCTGACTACTACCTCCTTCAAACAGCTCTCCCCTTTTACATGTTATGGGCCAGAACTTGAAACAGGGTGCTAAATCAGTGGAATTGATAGAGATAATAATTATCTAATTTAGCATGGTGCTTAACAGTTCTCTAGTTCAGTACATGTACTTAGTACTTACTATAGTTTTATAAGATTCACAACTTTGATAGGAGAGCATATATAAGCAAGGAGCCTCAACCAGGATTCAGTCAAGGAGATTCAGAAGCCAGAGAAGGCAGGCTGGAGCTCAAGCTCTCGGCACCAAGGCCAGACTAAAAGTCTCTCCAGAAAGCTTTCCAGCCCCAGGACGGAGATAATAAAGGATCTGGACTATAAGAAATTTAACTGGGCCACAAGAAAGGAGACAAGACTTATAATGAGATAATAAAGTATTTGGACCTTAATCCCTGGCTGCACTTGTGGTGATTACTGAACTGAAATGAAGGCTCCCTCCAGAGATTCTAAGAAAACCCCAACAAGAGATTATTACAAAACCCTACCCCTTTCTTATAACTTTCTCCTACTTCTGTTCTCATTTCTATTATCTTTCCCCTTTCCTTTCTCCTTCCCTTCCTCTTTCCCTATAGGGTGAAACAAGTTTCTCTATGAAGTTAAATATGTCTGATATTCTCTCTTTGAGCCAATTCACACAAAGCCCATCCTCTTCTCTTCTTTCCCTCAATTGTAATAGGTCTTTTTGAGATATAATTTACCCCCATTTTAATTCCATTTTCCTCTTCTTCCAGTAGAATTCCCTTTCCTCCTCTAGTTCCTTTTTTATATCATCACAATAAAATCAAATTATATGTGCAACCTCTAAATATATCCAGATCAGAAATATAGGTCTTAAGAGTTAAACATATCATCTTCCCATATAGGGATATAAGCTTTTTAATTTTTAAAAGAAAGTTTTTTTTTTTATTTCCTTTTTATAATAAAAGTTATTTTGTGTTCTACATTTCAAGATCATATTTCCTGTTCAGCTCTGGTCGTTTTCATCAGAAATGAATGAAATTCACCTGTTTAATTGAATGACCATCTTTTTACCTGAAAGGTAATGCTTAATTTTCTAGGTAGTTGATTCTTGGCTGCAATCTAAGTTTCTTTGCCTTTTGGAATATCCAATTCCAGGCCCTTCAATATTTTAAAGTGGAAGCTTCTAGGTCCTGTGTAATCCTGATTGTGGCTCCTCTGTATTTGATTTGTTTCTTTCTGATTACTTGCCGTATTTTTTCCTTGGACTTATGATTCTGAAATTTATGATATCCCTTGAAGTTTTCATTTTGGGTTGTCTTTCATAAGATGATCAGTGAATTCTTTCAATGGCTATTTTACCCTCTAGTTCTAAGTGTAAGAAAACATCTAGAGATATAAATTCTCCCTAAGAACTGTTTTGGCTGTATCCCATAAATTTTGGCATGTTGTCTCATTGTCATCATTCTCTTGTATGAAATTATTGATTGTGTCTATGACTTGTTGTTTCACCAACTCATTCTTTAGGATTAGATTATTTCATTTCCAATAAATTTTTGGTTTGTGTTCCCCTGGCCTTTTATTGCATGTAATTTCAAAAATGTATTTACTATTTCTGCCTTTCTGCATTTGATTTTGAGATTTTTATGCCCTAATACATGGTCAATTTTTGTGTAGGTTCCATGTACCATTGAGAAAAAATATTCTTATGTCCCCATTCAATTTTCTTCCAAATGTCTATCATACCTAAAATTTATAAAATTATATTTACCTCTTTAATTAATTTTGATTTATATAGTTATGAGGAGAGACAGTTTTGAGATTCCCAAATAGTTTAGTTTTGCTGTCTATTTATTCTTGAAACTCTTAATTTCTCTAGAAATTTGGATGCTATACCACTTGGTGCATATGTATTTAATATTGATATTTCTTCATTATCTATGGTACCTTTTAACAAGATGTAATTTTCTTCCTTTTCTCTCTGTCTCTCTCTCTCTCTCTTTTTTTTTTTTTTTTTTTGCTTTTGCTTGATTTTTACTTCAGCTGAAGCATAATAGATTCTCCTCCAGTCCTTTTTGCCTTTACTTTGTATGTATTACTCTGCTTTAAATGTTTTTCTTGTAAACAACATCTTGCAGGATTCTGGCTTTTAATCTAGTCTGCTATCCACTTTTGTTTTATAGAGAATTCATCCCATTTACATTCAGTTAAAATTACTAGCTATATTTCCAATCATCTTATTTTCCTCATTTTATATTTTTTCTCTTTGCTTTACCCCTTCCCTCTACACCAGTGTTTTACATCTGACGAGTATGTCCTTCAATCAGCCCTCCCTTTTTACAACCCTTCCTTGCTTTCTTAGCCCTTTCCCCTTCGACTTTTTTTTCTCCCTTCTATTAGCATCCACCTTTCCTTTCCCATTTCCCCTCCTACTTCCCCATAGGGTAAGACAAGTTCCTATGTCAAACTAAATATTTCTGATATTCTCAGCCAAAGCCAATGTGATTATGGGTTCAACAATGCTCATCCTCCTCCCTTCTTTTCCTCAATTTAATAGGTCTTTTATGCCTCTTCATGTGATATAATTTACTCCATTTTACCTCTCCATTTGTCTTCTTCCAGTACAATTTCTTTTCCATCACTATTTTTTTTTAAATATCATGACATTAAAGTCAATTTATACCTATACCCTCCAGGTTTACCCCTAACAAAGATACAGTTTTCAAGACTTAAACATATCACTTTCTCACATTTTAACCTTTAAAAACATAGATTTTGTTCTTCTCTCTACCTTTTTTCATGCTGTTTGCCTACTTTATTTAAAGATTAAATTTCCTGTTTAGCTCTATGTTTTTCATCAAAATAACTTAAAATCACCTATTGCATTGAATATCCATTTTTTTCCCCTTAAAGATAACATTTAGTATTTTTTTTTTCTGGTTAGTTGATTCTTGGCTACAGTCAAAGCTCCTCTGCCCCCTAGAACATTATATTCCAGACCCTTCAATCCTTTAAAATGGAAGCTGCTAGATTCTGATTGTAACCCTGGTGGCTCCTCAATATTTGCCTTTTTTCTGACTACTTGCAGTATTTTCTCCTTCATCTGATAATTCTGCAATTTAACTTCAATATTCCTTGGAGGTTTCACTTTGGGATCTCTTTCAGAAAATGATAGGTGGCTATTTTACCCTCTGGTTCTAGGATATCAGGGCAGTTTTTCTTGATGATTTATTGAAAGATGTTATATAGGCTCTTTTTTTCATCATGGTTTTCAGGTAGTCCAATAATTCTTAAATTGTCTCTCCTGGATCTGTTTTTCAAGTGAGTTGTTTGGTTGGTAAAGTATTATACATTTTTTCTATTTTTTTCATATTTGGTTTTGTTTGACTGATTCTTGATGTCTCATTGAGTCATTCACTTCTATATACTCAATTCTCATATTTAGTGAATTTTTTTCTTCACTTAGCTATTTTATCTCCTTTTTGAATTTGGTCAATTGAATTTTTAAATATGTTGTTTTGTTCATTGGATTTTTTCCCATTTTATCAATTCTTTTTTTAAAGAATTGCTTTCTTTTTCATTTCACCAATTCCTTTTCTCAAGGAGTTATTTTCTTTTTTTCTGTTTCACCAAATATATATTTTAAATAGTGGTTTTCTTTAGTGAATTTCTGCTTCCTTTTCCAAAGATCTCATTTCCTTTCCCCATATTTTTCTAACTTTATTTTAAGATCCTTTATGAATTCTTCCAAGAAAACTTTCTGAGTTGGAGACCAACTCATATCAGCCATTGTGGCTCTATCTGATAATGTTTTGCTTTTAGTATCCTCAGGTTTTGAGATATGTTCTTCCCTGTCTCCATAATAGCTATTTAAGGCCAGAACCCTTTTTGCTCTTTTCTCATTTCAAAAGGTATCAGTCTGCTCTTAGGGAAAACACAATATTGTTCCAAGCTTCCTCTACAGGGTGGCAGGGGCTTCCCATTGCCCTAAGTCCAATGCTGTGTTTTTGTTTTTTTTTTTCATGCTGGGTAGGTGTGGCCAATTTCCACTTGTTATGCTGGGGTTCAGAGGCTCACCATTTGCTTTCTGTAGTTGTGTTAGAGGTCTCACAACTAGTCTCCTAACTGACTGCTATTTGAACCAGGACAGAGTATTTAATACTGCACCATTTTGGGGAAGAGCCTCCCACTAGATAGTAGATATTAAATAAGGATTTAATTTTTTAAAATCATAACAATTTTTTAATCCATCCTCTGTTTTGCTGTTTCAAATAAATTTTCTCTCATCCCAAGGTTAAGCATCCTTTTCCAACCTCCTGACCTGGGTACTCCTATTTAATTACCATAATGCCTATCAGATAATGCCTGGCATACACACTACTCTAATTATGGGAGAACTTGTTGAAGCTCAGTCTGGAAACCAATATTGCAAGTTATTTCTCCACCTTAAAAGCAATCTATTATACTGAACATTTGCCAATTAAAATGAACTTGGCATGTCATGTGGTTCTCAGAAATAGGAGGGTGAAAAGTTGGTTCCTGACCATAAAGAAAAAGAACAGCATAATTCAGCTTCTTTCACAAAGTATCATCCTGAGATAATTCCCAACAATAGCACATCAGATGAAAAAGAGTGTCTCTGTCATTTGCACTGCCAAATGCCAATTTCTGATGAACATCTTGGTTAAGAAGCAGCTTACAACTATATTTATCATGTAGTCATTATGAAATATTATGAAATAAATTTTTCTTTATTCGAAATTGGTAACAGTCATGCCTTAGTTTTGGCAGAAATTATTTTTTCCTATCTTTTGTAAAAGTCTCCTGCACAATATCAGTTCTCTTAATAAACCTGCAAGATATCAAACCAGAAGGAAAAGGAAATACATTTGTGTATTGTTAGTTCAGAAATGCATTCAGATCCACATGGCAGAAATATTATGACTTAAATCCTTTTTATAAAAGCCCCAACATATTTTCAAAATGGGTATTGAAGTACCTGATTGCATATTCACATTAAATGCTGCCTTCAAGGAGCCAAAGAAGCAACTGTCCAGAAAGACATTTTCTAATTTTTAAAAAGCATTCATTCCTTTTAAAGAGAGATGTCCACTATTTAATTTAGACTAATCATGTTTTACCACAATTTTCAAAATACATTTTATCCCCTCTATACTTTCCCAAATTTAGTGCTGTGGTCTAACACTTACCTGTCTAAATGTCTGAAGAATATTACTAAAAAAAAAAAAAAAAACAAATACATACATACATATATACCACCACTGAATAGAATATATGCTAGGTAACATTGAACCATCCCAACATTTATTTTCTAGAGACTGAGAGAAATATATCTATATAAAAATCAGCAGAGAAAATATAATTTGATTTAAAACCTTTAACAAAACAATTTGTACATGATGACCAAAACTGAGAGTCTATAAAGCAACAAGAGTCATTTAATAAAGAATTTATAATCATCACCAACAAAATATTATTGGGATACTACTATATGCAAATCACACAAATATCTTATTCTAAGCTCATGCTGACTTCTTTTCTACATCGATATTGACAACAAACCCCACATGAACTTAAGTATAATAATGTCAATTGTATCTAGAGAGATAAACTCAAATACTAAACCAGGTAAGCTATCTCAACCACTAACAAAAAAAAAAAAAAAAAAAAAAAAGGAAGCAAACAATTTGCTAGTCTCAGAAAGATTTCCAAATCAAATAACAAATCACAAAAATTTGATAATTAGAAAGGAACTCAACAACATGCCTTTATCATGGAGGAGGGTGCTTTCCTTTACCATTGATAATCTTAAAGCCTAGTTTAAGAATCTTCCCTACTATCATTCATCTATCAGTCAAACCTCATAAAAGTAGTGAAAATATCTAAATAAATTCATGTCCCAATAAATACCAGGTCTCAGCAGTGGCAGCAGATATTTCTGGAGTTCTCAGCACACAAATGATAAAGGGGTTGAACAATAGTTCAGAAGGAGAATATAGAGGTCTCTTTGCTAGCACTAAGACAGGACTCTATAATTTTGTCCATATTAGATCCAGATTGCAGTTCAGGTAGATATTCCAGGGTGAGGAAGGACACTCGCACACCAGAGATTTTGGCTACAATAAAACAAGAATTCTCCTCAATTTCAGGGAAGAATAGAGTGCTTGTGTTCACTTACAGAGCACAGCATAGAGTAGGAAAATAGTAAATATCTCTCCTTAAACCATAACATTTGAAGGAACTGAAAACTCACAGATCCCTAGAAGTATCTTTGAAAACAACTACAAAAACCCCCTGAAGCTTGGGATAGTGCACCTTCCAAATTGGAAAAAAAAAAAAAAAAAAAAAAAAAAATATATATATATATATATATATATATATATATATATTTTAACAAAAATTTAGAAATCAAGTAATAGGCTAGGGAATTGAGCAAACAACAGAAAAAATGTATGACCATAGAAAGTTACTATTGTGACACTGATGATAAAACACACACATAGACACACACACACACACACACACACACACACACACACACACACACAGAAGATAACAAAGATCAAAGTTCCTACATTCAAAGCATGAATTGGTCTCTTGTCTTAGAAAAACTCATAAAGGATTTTGAAAAATCAAGAGAATTATTGGGAAAATTGTGAAGAAAAATGAGAATGATACAAGAAAATTTTGAAATATGAAAAATTGTGAAAAATAAACAGCTTAGAAAATAAGGCACACACAAAATTGGAAGAAAATAATCCCTTTAAAAAACAGATGAGACCAAATTGTAAAAGAGGTACAAAAATCCAATGAGGAGTTAAAAATATTTTGAAATAAGTTTTTTCTTATAAAGTCCTCCTCTCTCAAATATATAAAGACGTGAATGAAATTTATAAAATTAAGAGCTATTTTCCATTTGACAAATAATCCAAAAATATGAACAATTTTCAGATGAAGTAATCAAAGATATCTATAGGCACATAAAAATGTTCTGAATTATTATTGACCAAGACAACTCCAAAGAACTTATGAAAAATGATATTCATTCCCAGGAAAAAAACTGATGGAGTTTGATTATAGATCAATGCATCATTTCAAATTTTCTTTATTTTGGGAGGGGAGACCGTTTCCTCCAGATTAGACATAGAAATGTAAGACAGACTATAGGGAAAATGAAAGAAAAGCCCACCTAAATATTTTTTAAGATTTTATTAGGGGAGAAAATTGTCAATGGTTTCATAAGTCAACAGTCAATATAATAACAAAGTAAAAAAAGTGGAAAATGAAATAATTGATAGTATTTTACAACTAAAAAACTCACCTGGAAAATGGGTGAAAGAGGAAAAATTTAAAAATTAGACTACTTGAATACCATGACAAAACAAAAAATATGGACGCCATATGTCAAGAAACTATTTTTTAAAAATTCTCCCAACAATATTAGAAACTAAGAACAGATCAAGGGGTCAGGTATGGAGCAAGATAATAGAACATAAGAAACAATTCAGTTGAACTCTCCCAATATTTGTCCTCAAAAATCACTTTTAAAAAGCTCCTTAAATAAAGGGGGGAAAAATCAAAAGAATAAAAAAATAGGGGAAATGTGAAATCACATCAGAAAAAACAACTGGCCTGGAAAATAGATCAAAAAGAGATCATTTAAAAATTATTAGACTACCTGAAAACCATGATAAAATAAAGAGCCTAGATATCATATTTTATACATTATAAGAACTATTCCTGTACTTTTTTTCTTAATAGTATTTTTCTAATTACATGTAAGTATAGTTTTCAACATTCACTTTTATAAGATTTTGAGTTCCATTTTTCTCCATCCTTCCTTTCCCACCCCTCCCCAAGATATCAAGCAATCACACATAGGTTCCACAGATACAAACATATTAAATACATTTGCACTTTTAGTTTGTAAAAAAATAATAAGAAAAAGTAAAAGCTATGAGAAAGAAAAATAAAGTGAAAATAGTATGCTTCACTTTGCATTTAGACTTCATAGTTTGTTTGTTTGTTTGTTTGTTTTTTCTGTGAATGTGGACAGTATTTTCCATCATGAATCATTTGGAATTGACTTAGATCATTGTACTGGTGAAAAATGGGCATCCCCTCAATTTCCAGTTCTTTAATAACACAAAAAAAGAATTCATAAATATTTTTGTACATGTAAGTACTTCTTCAATTTTCATGATCTCTTTGGGATAAAGACATAGTAGTCTTATTGCTGGATCAAAGAATATTCACAGTTTTATAACTCTTTGGGTATGTTTTTTGATGCTAGTGCAGCTCACAACTCCACCAATAATGCATTAGTGTCTCAATTTCCCTTCCTCTTGTCAAACAGTTATCACTTTCTTTTTCTGTCATGCTAGACAATCTGATATGTGTGTGGTGGTACCTCAGAGTTGTTCAAATTTGCATTTATCTAATTAATAGGGTTTTTTAAAATGTTTTTATATAAGTATGTATAGTTTTAACTTATCTAAAAAATGCCTATTCTTATCCTTTGACCATTTATCACTCGGGCAATGACTTATATTCTTATAACTTTGATTCAGTATTCTATATATTTTAGAAATAAAGCCTTTGTCAGAAATATTGTATATAAGAATTATTTCCCATCTTTTTCCACTTTCTTTTTAATATTGATTGCATTGGCTTTGTTTTTGCAAAAACTTTTTAAGTTAATGTAATCAAAATTATCCATTTCACATTTCATAATATGCTCACTCTTGTTTGGTTATAATTTTTCCCTTTTCCATCCATCTGATAGGTAAACTATTTCTTGTTCTCCTAATTTGCTTATGGTATCATATATATATATTATATATATATATATATATATATATATATAATATATATGTGTCATATATTATATATATATATATATATATCACATATGCATTTTGACCTATTTTAATATACAGAGTAAGATGGTCTATGCCAAATTCCTGCCATACTATCTTCCAGTTTTCCCAGAAGTTTTTATCAAAAAGGGAGTTCTTATCCCAGGAGCTGGAATCTTTGGGGTTTTGAAAGAGTAGATTATGGTTGTCAGTGACTACTGTGTCCTATGTAGATAATCTATACCACTTTAATTGCTCTAATTCTTACCCAGTACTAAATATGTTTTATGATTGCTATCTTATAATATAGTTTTAGATCTGGTATGACTAAACAGATTGGGTGAAGGGTACAAAAGCAAAATTCTTTTGATGAGGAATAGAGTGAATGGGGAGAAATAGAATAAATATGGGGATGAGGGTGGAAGGAAATACAGTTATCAAAAGTAACTGTGAAAAAATTCTTGAAACAAGTTTCTCTAATAAAGGCCTCAATTCTCAAAAATATAGGGAAGAGAGTCCAATTTATAAAAATAAAAGTCATGCAAAGAGTGATAAATGATCAAAAAATATGAACAGTTTTCAAATGAAGTAATCAAAGCCGTCTATAACTTTTTGGAAACAAAAAAATGTTCAAATTCTCTATTGATCTGGACAATTGCAAATTAAAACAATTCTGAGATATTACCTCATACCTATTATATTGGCTAATAGGAAAAAAAAGATAAATAAAAAATTATGGAGGGCATGTGGGAAAAAATGATACATGTATTATTTGTGAACTTGAGAACTGATTCAACTGGTCTGTAGAAGATCTAAAGAAGGACACCCAAAAGGTTATAAAATCATACATACCCTTTGACCTAGCAATATCACCACAAAGTATATATCCCAAAAGCAAATAAAAGAAACAAAACAAAATAAAAAGGAATATATGTTCAAAAATATTTATAGCAGCTTTTTCTCAGGGAAAAAATGAAATTTAAGGGAATTAATTAGGCAATGGACAAACCAATTGTGACATGATTATGATGAAATACTATTGTGCTATAAGAAATGTTGAGTTGGACGCTTTCAGAACAATCTGGAAAGACTTTCATGAGCTAATGCAAAGTGTACAAATGTAAAGTAAAAAATAATAGCAATATTATAAAGTGATTAGCTGTGAATGACTTAGTTATGCTCAGTAATACAACTACCCACAACATCTCTGAAGGATTTATGATGAAAAAATGCTATCAATTTCCAGAGAAAAAACTGATAATACAGATTGTTGACTATGAATTCAGATTGAATTAATTAGATTCAGATTAAATACAGATTGAAATGTATTTCTCTAATTTAAAAAATCTATTTTTCTGGAGGTTTTTCTTGGAAGGGTTGGGTCTATATTTTCTTTCACAACAAGAATATTATGGAAATGTTTTGTGTGATTACACATGTATAGCCTATATGAAATTGCTTGTCTTCCCTGTGGGAAGTGGATGCAGTGGAAAGGACAAAGAGAGAGAATTTGGATTTCAAAGTTAAAAAAAAAATGTTAAAGATTGTTTTTATATGAAGCTGGGGGGTAATAAAACACCAAATAAGTTTTTTAAAAATTCAAACCTTCAGCATGTGGTTATTCTGTAAAGCAATAGAAAAAAAGATGAAATGTTCTATTAACTAAATCACACTTGTCTCATCTGCCTGTTATCTATTTTTGACTATAAAATAGTTCTAAGTGATAGGTCTTGACATCATGAATTTTAAGTAACATGATTAAATGAATAAGGATGAATGTTGTGGTATTTCCTATCTGCATATGGATCATGTTTAGCTTGAATGGATTTATAGAGCAATGGAAGCCAGAGTGTTACTTAGAACAAAAGTACTAAATAACTTCTTATCACAGACACCAAGCATGTGGCTAATTGAAAGATCTATAGTTAGATTTCCCATCATTTTAAAATTAGAAAAAAAATCCAACTTTCAGAACTTGAAAGGCCAAAATAGTCAATAGCTCAATTAACCCAATAGTCAGACACCGTTAGGAGCAAGTTCCCTGTGATATTTTGGCGGAAAAGTACGTAAGAGAATTTTTATGGTCATTTCAAACACCTAGAGAATGCCTTCATGCAATCTAGCAATTTCATTATTACTTTAAGATATTTATTTACTATTGATGGTGGATCCATGATCTTTTTCGTGTGTTTATTCCTTTCATTGTTGAAGATTCCAACCACTATATATCCTAAACTTTTATTTCTCTAAACCCTTTATAGAGAAGCCACACAGCATATTAAATATCCTTTTTCTGGTCCTCCTAATATTTTATGTCAGCAGAAAAACACTGGAGTATCCACATCCCTCATATAACTGAGCCATTTCCTTTTCTGATTATATTTGTCTTTGTCTTTCATGTGATGTCTCAAGTGCAACTCATTAATGCTCTATATGTCAGAGTAGTTAGAATATTGGCCTTATTTTAATTTGTGGGATCATTTGACTTCAGAAACTGAGTTTAAGTCCCACGTTCATTGTTTCCTAGCTTTGGGACCCTGTACAAATATCATAATCTCTCTCAGATTCAGGTAACCAAACTCAACAACCAAGCTTTAATGGCTGAATTATTTCATGGGACTATAAAGAAACAGTGTGTATAAAAGTTCTTTCAAACCTTTGTGGGGGGGATGCATTCTTTAATTTTATTGATATGCAGTAGCCTACTCATATCTAATCTATATATTCCCCATGGTCCTTTGAAAGCCTATAATTTGTTATTGGTGTACTTGTTTATATATACACTGAAAAAATACAGGTGTCAAAAAATATGGGCTTTAGTGACACTGAGTAGCTTGGAATCACTGATAGTAATACACAATTTCCCAAGTGTGGGTCTTTTCAAGTTTTAATTTATAGGTCAATCCTTTATCCAGCTGATATTCTATGTACCTATCAAAAACATGCACTATAAAACATTTTCTAAACACTTCCTATTTATGTGCAAAATGCTGAGTAGACACTTGGAGAAAGACAAAAATGTTCATTAGACCATGTCTTCACTCTTGGAGCTAAGAGTTTTAAACTATAACAATAGAACATAAAGTTGTTTGTACTACCATCCAGTTTGTATAGATCACTATGCAAATCTCTTTCAAAATGTTATAGATTTAATTGAAAAATATTTTGTAGTGTTTTAGGTATTCATGTAATCCTATCATCAAGTAGAAGCATTTGAAAAACTCTGACATGAAATTAATTTATCTGGACGTAGCATATAATACTTTCAATAACTTTGGAAAATATGTACCCCTTTTAATGTGTCACAATGTTGATATGTCATAAATAATTAAACAAAATTATATCGGTAATCCATCATAAATTTTTCTCATCCTTTAATATGTACTTTTTTTAACTTTTAATTTTTTTTTCTTTTTTGCTGAGGTAATTGGGCTTAAGTGACATTCCCAGGGTCACACAGCTATGAAGTGTTAAGTGTCTGAGATCAGATTTGAACTCTAGTCTCCTGACTTCAGGGCTGGTGCTCTATCCACTGCATCACCTAGCTGCCCTTTTTTAACATTTTCTTGAAACACACCTTGTTTGAGAAAAGTCATGAAGCCTAAATTTTGCACAAGTAAATACTTTCTTATGAGAAGCAGATGATAAGCATAATATGATCTGATTTTATCTATAATACCTAATAAAATGCATTGTTGTTATAATATGGCATGTTGCATATAATCATCTACAAAATCCATTTTAATCATCATCAATATATTCAATGAGTATTCCTCAATTTATACAAAAACTATTCTAATAAAAGTTTCATAATAATGATACAGAAGGCACATGAGCTAATAGCTACTGATATGTGGTTGATCACCAATTTCACTATTATTTATAATCTTTTTTTCATTCTTTTAGAATCTCCCCTTTGAAAGTTTAGCCACAAGTATCTACTTTTAAAAAAATATTCAATATGAATTTTCTCTAGATATATTTGGTCAAACCCAAAAGTCAAATCACTCTTTCCAACTTTGTCTCATTTACTATTGAAATTTCCTCACAAACCATTTGATAGTAAAATGGTAGAATCCAAATGGGATGGCTCTACTATTATCTTTAATAAAATCAGATTATTGTAAAAGTAGCAATAATACCTCCAGAGTCAATTGGAAAGTTACCTACAGGCCCTGAAGGCTAAAAAGCCAGTATTGCTGTCTCTAAAACTTCATAGACATTACAGCTAGCTTATTGAGGTTGGGATCAACTATTTTCTACTAAAGCAATGTTGCCCAGACACAAATTATTTCTGGATCCTATAAAGATCAAAAAGGCAACAATTAGACTGTGTCTTTGATATGATTTTACAGGAGTTGCTGAAAAGTTGTTGTTTTCTGACTCAGAATGTTTCTGTAATTCTTGAAGAATACAACACTTTTGTAGCCAAAACCCTTAGTGGTAGCTCCCCAGATAAGACCAAATATAAGACCACAATAGTCTCATGAGAATTATGAAATACCTGGTGTTTACATAAAGCACATCTAGGAGATAAAGTTGGAAAAAATGAGTAAGCAGATAAAAAAGATAAAGGGAATTGTTTTTGTTGTTGTTATTATTGTTGCCATTGTTCTTGTTGTTGTTGTTTGTTGCTTTGTGCTGCCAGAAAGGCCCAAGACATAGTAATAGCTCCAAAACATATATGAGCAAAAGTTTTTCTAACTCCATGTCCAGCACTCTATCCACTGTACCAACTATCTGTTCCCAAAATGAAATGTGATAAAGTAAATAATTGGACAAGAAATGAGAAATAGGTAGAAAGGCTTGAAAAAAGAATTAGCAACTTATAACAAAAGGCAGCTAGGTGATACAGTAAAAATGCTGTACTTGGAGCCAAAGCTATGATTTCAAAACCTGCTTAAGATACTTACTATGTGAGATCTTGAGCAAGTCACTTAACCCCTCTCAGTTTGAGTTTCCTCATCTATAGATGAGGACAGTAACAGTATCTACTGCATAAGCTTGTTGTGGAGATCAAATAAGATAACATCCTTCATTTCTTAGCAAACCTTTAAGTGCCATATAAGCTGTAGCTATTATTTTGATTATGAGGAGGAGGAGCTACAAAATCTATAACAAATGCTTTGAAATTAAGATCAGTTTCAGTGTATGTTAGTGATATGTTAGTGATCCTATGAATAAAAAATGTTAAAGTCAAAAAAAATTAAATAAAAAATGCAAATTAGTTCAAGGAGAAATGATTTAAGAATTGTTGGACTACTTGAAAACCACAGCAAAGGGGAGAGAGAGAGACACACAGAGAGAGAGACAGAGAGAGAGAGAGAGAGAGAGAGAGAGAGAGAGAGAGAGAGAGAAGGAGGAAGGGAGGGAGACACTGGGGAGATGGAGAGAGATAGATAGACAAGCAGAAACAGGAAGACACAAGCAGAGAGAGACAAAGAGACAAAGAGGGAGATGGGGAGAAAGAGAGAAAGGAAGAGAAGAGAGGGGAAGAGACAGAGACAGAGAGAATAAGAACCTGGATATCATAATCATGCTTTAAAAATGCAAAACTCTACCCAAATATCTTATATTCAAAAGTGAAAGTGAAAATAGGATTTAATAATTTCCTCCTGAAATCCCAAAATGAAATCTCTCAAGAGCATCATATCTAAAATCCAGAGAATCTAGAGCAAAGGAAAAAAAATATTCAGAAAGAAAAAAAAAAAAAAAAAAAAAAAAAAAAATATATATATATATATATATATATATATATATATATCCAGAAAGAAATACTTCAACTACCAGTCAATATCATAAGAGATTTTAAAATTACCACTAAAATGGAAGAGAAAGCTTAGAATAACATACCATAAACATTATTGATGACATGAGCAGGACTAAAAAAAATATTGAATGAAAATCCTAGTGTTATCAGGGATCAAATTGTGAATCAAGACTAAAGGTTTGGGATGAAGTAAATGGATTTTCTTGTGTTCTGATAATCTGAAAGGATGAAATGATATTGTTGAGGGGAACGATGCATTAGAGAAGAGGAAAAATGGAAAGGTACTTATCTCCAAAACTATAAAGTAAAAGCAGAAATCTCTACAAATAAGAATGATGTTTAGTGAATTGGCATCAGGAGAATGTCATATTCATATAAACTAGGCAAAAGAAGACAGAATGCACAAGCAGAGTTTGTGGTAGCAAAATATTGAGCTCCATGGGTTAGATAAAATAGAGGAGAAAATCGGGAATGAGAAAGAGGAAATTAAAAAGGAAGAAAGAATGAGTGTAATTGTTTCAGTGTGTTGCTTTGTTCTTTTTAAGGTATGTGGCATCATGGAAGAGAGAGAAAAAAATTCTATTAATTGAAATAATAACATTTTATTTTTCAAAGTGGCAGTGGTAAAAGATGCAACTAATTGGTTTTGCTTAGTTGTTTTCATTTTTACAAAATATGGTTCAGTGTTATAGAGAGAAGGGAAAGTAATATAAAAATTATTCACTAGAAAAACAAAATATCAGTTAAATATGAATTTTAAAATCCTTTATGAAAGAAGTAATAGATCTGTTTCATTTCAAATATATTTATTGTCCTTCTTCAAGTCTCATCCAAAAATACTCTTAGAAAGATACACCTTATGTAAAGCTCACACCAAATACTCTGCAGGCTTTTTTTTTCCCTCTCAACTACTTTTTTAATATTTTATAAGGTAGTCTGCTCTTAATTTCTTGTCTTTACCCTCTTCAATTTTTTGCATGTACATTCCTACCTGAAACCAGTATTTCCCTTAGAAGTTTTTCTATAAGCAAATATTTGCTGGCAAAAGTGATTCCTGACTTTTTTCCCAATCTGTGTTATTTCTTTAATATTTCACACTTTTAAAATTCCCTAAGAAATATATATCTTTATTTTTGTTTATTCTGCATTCTTGGAATTAATGACTTGTTGTAATAGAATGAACTGGGATTGTTTTGACTACACACATCAATCTTTATCTTTATCCTTATTACTTTAAAGCTTCATAACTTAGTGTGAATAAAATTCCATTATTGAGTAGGCAAATCTCATGATTATTCTCTATAAATGTAATTGATAGAGAAAGAGGAAGAAAGGGAAGAAGGGGAAGAGAGGGAAGGATCAATTTATTAAGGAGTACTCTGGCAAGAATCTTGTGAACAATGTTTAAAAGAGAGATGTCTCTTCCCATCTCCATGATTGTAACAGGACAACCTATTTCTTTTTCCCTTATTGAAGTAGTGGAAACGTTTTTGATCTCCTGGAAGTTCAGTCAGTTTTTATATGGTTGGACTTCGTGCTTTGTAACTCTCTGTTGAAATGGAATGGCATTCAAAATTTCTTTTGAAAGTTTGGCTAAAGAGGGATAAATAAGCACTTGAGGCACATCAACCATAGCTTCAGCGTTAATTGATGATTTCTTGAGAATAGCATGGAAATATTTATTCCATCTGTCCAGGATTATGGCCTTATCACTGAACAATGTAGCTCCAAAAGCACTAAATATTTAAGATATAACATAGGCCTTTGGCCACAAATATCATTTAAGTTATCATAGAAACACTTTGAGTTGCTATTTTCAGGTGTAAAACTATATTTAATCTGCCTTCTCATTGAGCCAAGAATCCTGCATCTCTCTAAGCTTCTTTTGTGCTATAGTTTTGATAATGCTTAACATTGATTTACATTGATTTCCTAGAAATTGATGAACTATTATGCTGGTAAACTCTGTGAAGTTCTCAGCTTTTCTTTTGTAGCTTCTGAATTTCCCATATTTTCTATCAAACCAGTGCTGATGTTTACAGATATTGTGACTCAGATGAGTAAATGCAGTGCTGTATACCAAATTTCCTAAAGTTGTCTGCTACTTTTCTTCTTCACTGTTAGCAACCATTTGTTACCTCAACTTTCCCTCCAAGTCAACAAAAAACTATTCCCACATAGAGAAGCCCTGACATCAAATATTATTGTTCTTGTTTTTCCACTCCTAATGAATTGGATTGCTTATTTTGGAGAAGAAAATTCTGTGATTAGTCTATTACTCTATGCAGGGGTTCTCAAACTATCGCCAGTGGGCCAGATGTGGCAGCTGAGTACATTTATGCGGCCTGCCAGGTTATGGCAAATGGACTGAAGGGCAGAGATAGTGTGAATTTTTGTTTTACTATAGTCTGGCCCTCCAAGAGTCTGAAGGACAATGAACTGGCCCCCTATTTAAAAAGTTTGAGGACCACTGGACTCATGAGTCACAAGTCTTCTATTGTGACTACTGCTGTTGCTATTTTCAACTCAATTTCTTTCAAAGACCCCTCTGCAGTATTTGATAGTCTGTGACTACCTTAGTATTAGGATTCTTGCAGATATTATGGGCCGAACTTGTGACAAGGTAATGTGCTTAGTTCACATTTTTAAAAGGAGTTCACACCTTTAAAGGAGTAACACCTTTAAAGGAGTTCACACCTTTAAATGTGCTCACTCATTGGTTCTGTAAGGAGCTCCCACAAGCCTATGAAGTACCCACAAGCCCATTCTCTGGGAGGATATGAAGAGCCAACATTGAGTCTGGAAGGCAGTCTGGGAGTGAGTCAAGGGAAGAACTTCAGGGAAGCTTGAGGAAATTCAGAGCGAAGATTCAGGGGATTCACAAGTCCAGCAGATTCACAAGTCTAAAGGAAAAGCCTGCTCATGGACTTCTGGGAGATTTACATCTAGGATTGAATTCTGGGAAACCCACAATCCCGCACTCTAGGAGATTCAGAGTCAAGATTTCATTCCCACTTCTACCTTTGTGCTGGCTGGAGGCTTTGGATTCAGAGGGAACTAGAGACTGAAGCTGGTTGGAGACATTCTGACAGGAAAAGATTCAAGACTTTGAAGGACACAATATAGGATCTGTACTTTAACTCCTGGATGCATTTTGGGATTATTGAACAGGAACTAAAGCCAAGGCTGCCTCCAGAAGCTCCCCAAGAAAATCTGCCCCCAAGAGAATGATTGTATTCTAGAGAAACAGAACATCACACCTTAGCATTAAATTTACATAGAATTACATGATTGTCCTCTTTCAACATGTTCATGATGATAATCTCTGGATCTTCATAAATTTTTTGTCAGACCTCTTCATAATTTGCCATAGTGAGAACATACACTAATGATGACTTTAAGACACTTTCCTTCAAGTTGCAATCCCACTGTGATGAATCTTTCATTCACTCCTTTGGTGAGACATACAAATTGTTGACTATATTTATCAACTTTTATTTAATTACGAAACCTATATCAGCTTTACTACACTTCTCATCCCAGCGACCACTTTAGAAAAACACATATCCAGCTGTGTCTTTGGTAAGTTGGTCTTTTCTAGCTTTCTTTCATTTAGGGCTATTTAGATGTGATACCTGCTGAGTTCTTTTGCAACAAAAGCTATTCCATTGCAAGTATACTGGATTTTGTTTTCCATATGCATGTACACATTCCATGTACATGAGCAAAATTATTTTTGCAAAATTTTTTGTAAATTTTTCTTTTGATTGTATATGTCACAGGGGCAGGCAGAGAGAGGCATTACATGGACTGAGGCTGTAGTTGTAAATGGATGGGATGACATCAAAGAAAAAGACATTGGAGTGGGCAAAGGTCTATATTGGAGAAAGAGGAAAGGAGAGGTTTAATGGAACAATTGGATAACATGAAGAGACACTATAAGACTACACTATAAGAGACCTATTACACATAAGGGAAACAAGAGAGGTTTGGCTAAAGCTTAAACTCATCAGTTTTGATCCTAAAAGGGAATAACTTAATCATTCACTTGGGTATAGAAATTTATCTGACTCCATAAAGAAGTAGAAGGAAAAAGGGGAAGGAAAAGGGAGACAAGATAGAAGGGAAGGCAGGAAAACTAGGAATAAGATAAGAAAAGGGGGAAGTGGTGATAGAAAATAAGATAGTAGGTATAGTGGATTAAAACAACACAATTAGAGAAGGGGGAGGAGTGATAGGAGATAAAGGTAGTGGGTAGGGTGGGTAAAAAAATTATATATTACTAAGTGAACTATGATAGAGTGATAGGAAATAAGGTAGTTACTGGGTTGGGTAAAAAAAAATACTTCAAAGGACATGCTGAAAGGAAAAAAAAAGTATATACAGGGGAAAAAATAACATGGGGGGAATTATAGAGCTGGTAATTATAGCTGTGAATGTAATTGGAATGAGATCTCCCAGAAAAAGGAAGCAAATAAAAGAGTGGATTAAAAAATTGAATCCTACAATATGTTTTTGTTTGTTTGTTTGTTTAGTTTTGTTTTGTTTTTAACAAGAAACACATTTGACATAGAGAAAAAAGATAAAAGACTTGAACAGAATTTGTTATGCTTCAGCTGAAGTAAAAAAAAAAAAAGCAAGGGTAGCAATTCTGATATCAGATAAAGCAAAAGTAAAAATAGATCTTATAAAAAGATATAAAGAAAGTACATTTTGATAAAGTGTACCATAAACAACAAAGTAGAAACAATACTAAATGTATATGTACCAAGTATCAGAGCAGTTACAGGAAGAAATATACAGTAAAACTATACAAGTGGGGTAACATCAAAGTTCTCCTCACAGAATCAGACAAACCTAACCACAAAATAAACAAGAAAGAAATTAGGGAGGTTAATAGGATTATAGAAAACCTAATATGATAGACCTCTGGAGAAAATTGAATAGGAATACACCTTTTTCTCAGCAATACATGGCACTTACACAAAAATTGACCATGTACTTCAGCATAAAAACTTCACAATCAAATGCAGAAAGGCAGAAATAGTGTTTCCATTTTGGATCACTATGCAATAAAAATTATATTCAATAAAGCCCCAGGGAAAGATAAACTAAAAATCAATTGGAAATTAAATAATCTAATTCTAAAGAATGAGCAAGTCAAACAACAAGTCACAGAAATAATCTGTTAATTTCATTCAAGAGCATGACAATGAAACAACAAACCAAAACCTATGAAATCTAAGCATTTCTTAGGGGAAATTTTATCTCTAAATAGATATATGAATAAAATATATTAAGAGGAGATCAAGGAATTGAGCCATGCAACTAAAAAATCCAGAAAAAAATAACAAATCAAAAACCCCAATTAAATACCAAATTAGAAATTCTCAAACACAGAGAGATTAAAAAAATTGAAACTTTGGAAACTATTAAAGTAATTAATAAAACTAATATATTATTTTATGAAAAAAAGTCAACAAACTAGATAAACCTTTGATGTATTTGATTGGGAAAGGGAAAGCAAAAACCAAATCACCAGGATCAAAAATAAAAAAAAGTAAACTAACCACCAATGAAAAAGATATTAAAGAAATAATTAGGAGTTATTTTGCTCAACTGTATGGTAGCTATTATGAAGCACTAGTAGGAATCCTAAAAGGTTGGTAAATTAGGCTCCAGCTATGCTATTGATCAGTATTATATTGTTCAATGTGAGAATAATTAAAGAAATAGATCAAATGGAATAGGGTTGGAAACTGGATCTCTTTCAACTGCATATAATACTATCAAACCATAAGAGAGAGAGTCATGAATCAAAGCCCAAAATATTTTCAATAAAATATCACAGGAAATTTTTAACCAGATTTCACAAATTATAAACAAGAACTTCATATTTCTTTTATCAACAGTTTCTTTAGTTCCAAATCATAAATTATGGTATTGCATTTGGTTTATTGTAACAAAAAATAATAATAATAATCTTTAAGGAAAGACCAGATAAAATAAAAAAGATACTTAAATATAAAGAAAGAAAATTTTAAGAATCTGAAGTCATTGAAAATATTCACTTAATGAAAACTAAAGAAATTATATCTAGTAATAAAAATATGATAAAATAGCACCAATGTCTCAAATGATTTTGAAAAAGAAATGGGCATATTAAGAATGGATGTCTTTACAAAAAAAATTTTTATATTGATGACATAAATTTAACTAGTAGATGATTTATGCCAAAACAGTCATTTTAAAAACTGTTTTCTACTATATCCATCATGGGAAAAAGTGATTCTATCACAATTTGTGACATAAATATAAAAACATTTTAATGCCTGAACACAACATTCTATGTGGTAACCTTACCACAATAATAAACAAGGGAGAAAAGGTGGAACCATACAGAATGTCCTTAAGAAAAGACAAGCTACCATGGCAAAAGGCACCACAAAAATATTAAATATTCACATAGGCAGTCATTGGATAATTATATCAATATTTAGGCAAAGTTTAAAATTAGAATGACATTTCCCAATTAAAGACAATCTAAAAGAAATAGGCAGAAAGGAATCTGGAAACAGTGTATATTGGAAATTCTAGGTTCTCTTAGTAATTGAAAACAACAATCAAAATTTTAAAACTATGTCAGGAGGAAAAGTAGACCAAAGAACAAAATAAATAATTCAATATCAATCAGAAACTTCTGCAGAGACTTAAGATGCAAAGAAATCAGAGAAAAGAGAGTGAGACTTCAAGCTGCCAAAGAATGATGTACAAAAATCCTGGTCATCTATATAACAAAGCATACAATACAATGAAAACTCAAATTGGATCAAATAGAAAACAAAAAATTATTATTTCTGATAATAAGTAATGTGTCACAATGCTGAAGAATTAGAGGTTTTCACTTATGCAGTTAAAAATTTGGGGTGGAAGATATTATATTATCATAGGGCAAGGTTAAAACTCTCCAGAACTAAATGACGAATGATATAATGTTGATTCTAGACTGCAAGATTAATGTGCAATTGACCAATAATCCATTCTCTCATTTATATCTTAAGTATTTACTTTCAAATAGAGGAAGATAAGTAGAGATTATTGGAAACATACTCCAAACTCATTTTTTTCCCAAGTCAGGTTTGAGTTCTTAAGTTATTCAATTAAAATAACATACTATTTAAACATAAAAGAGCTGCAAAGAACAGTGTCATTGCCACCAAAATAAACTGGGAAAATTAAAACAAATATGTAAATAGTTTGGGATTTTATTTATTTTAATTTAGTAAGAAATACCTATAACTTGACATGATATAAAAGCAATATTGTTTCCTCTAAAACAATTATGTGAATCTCACAAATAAGATTAGAGGAAAAACCAAAAAAATTCAAGTGAAAAAAAATTAGATTTTTCACCTGTTTGATGATACAGTTAGTGGTAAGAAATGGAAAGAGCAGTGGTCTTGGAGTCAGAGTACTACTTACCAAAGATTGCTAACCTTTATGACCTTGAATAAATTGATTAACATCCCTGGGTCTTAAATTTCTTCATCTGTAAAAATGAGGAAATTGAATATTATATAGCTTCTAAAGTTCATTTTACTTCTAAACCTCTGGCCTTTAAGCCAAAATATATTATTCCAACGCATGTCCAGTATTTAATATTCACAAAGTATTTTAAAATTGGGCCATGATATTTTTGAGTGGTTGCATGGGAAAGAACACGGATTGAAGAAAAAAAAACAAATCTCAACTTGATCAAAAGACTACTTCTTACAAATAGTCAAAATGAGGAATGTCTTCAAAAAAGATTTAGTATATATGTTTTTGATACTCCAAGTGTAGGTCTTCAGAATCCCATGTAATATTGGAAAATTTTCATAAAACCTATGTATAGAATGATATCATTTTCAACTTCTCAAAATATATTGTGAATCATGTGATGGCAGAGATCATAAATAATATGTCTTTGCCACTTCCTGAAAAACTTGGCATTCAAAATTCATTTGTATATTAAAATTATTAAGAATTATATAACATTCTTAAGAACTCAAAGGGTTCCAAATATTGCATATGTGATATAGAGAATGAATGATCCCTCTTCATATTATAAGACCCTGTGTTTCTGGAACTTATCCCAGAAGGATATGGTGAAGGTGTTTCTGAAGCTTCTATTTTAAAGAAGGTCCCCATGCAAAGTGGCACATGGAAATCCTGAATTTCCATTTATTACTAAAAAATCCTTAAATAAAAAAATACAAACCAAACATTTATATTGCTTTAAGTGAAAAGAGAAATAAAAATGAAATAAAGAAACAAAAATGAGGCTTCTACTGAAAAATGAATTTTTAGATTAAAAAAATAGAATATTATTGGGGGTAAAGACTTTTTTTTTTGATTACTTCAATATATATGTCACTAACAGTGACACAAGTTGAACTCAGTGGCAATAATGAATTTTGGATCTTATGAAAGTCAGCAGTTTTCTATACATAGTCTGCTCCTCCCAAGTCAGAATCCAAAGATGAAAGTTTAAACATTTCAAAAGTGACTTTGTAGGGGGCAGAGCCAAGATGGTGGAATAAAGGTAGGAACTCACCCAACCTCTCTCCCAAACTGCTCCAAATTCCTTTAAATAATGACTTTTACAACAAAAACAAATTTTAAAACATCAGAATGCCCAAAAAGACAGAGTAGAATATTTTCCAGCTAAAGTCAACTTAAAAGGTCAACAGAAAAGGTTTGTGACACCAGGGTGGGAGTCCAGCATGCAGTCCACATGCAGGCCATGCCCTGGACCCAGGCCCAGACTCAACCTCTGAATTAGTGGCAGTAAACACCAAAAAGGACTTGGAAGGTCAGCAGAAAAACCAAGAAGACTTGAGGTATAACAGGGATCCTGTTGTGGGTAGTTGGATGGCTCATGGGAGTGCTAAAAGGCGGGCAATCTCTAGGTCGAAGAGAAGAAATTTAATGGCAACCAGAAAGAATTTTATTGAGAATGGGAGGATCTAACCCACATTCATAGGGGCTAGATTTTTCTAAGTATAGGTAGAGTTGAGGTAGTCAAAAGGCAATGAGAACGATTATTGCTAGGATGGAGTTGATTAGAAGAGTTAAGATTGTATTAATTATTTCTCTCTGGTTTTACCCAGAACTTAATGATTGGAAATCAGTAGTACTAATTATACTAGAAAAATACAATACAAAAACCCTGATACAAACTAAAAATATCTGAAAAAAAAATTCAGGGCCAGGATTAACCTGTCTGAAATGCAAATATTTCCAAGCTAGCTCCAGAAAAACAAGAAGATTATGAAAAAAGAATTAAACAATTAGAAATGGAGGTACAACATCTCAAAGATGAAAATAACTCTGAAAATTAGAATGGGGCAAGAGGAAACCAATGAAACTATGAGAAACCAAGAAATAACAAAACAGATTAGAAAAAATAAGAAAAAGAATAGAATATGAAACATAAGAAAAACAACAGATCAGTAGAACAGATCAAGAAAAGAAAATATAAGAATAAATGGACTGCTAGAAAGTTGGGATCAAAAAGAGAACAATAATGTAGGAAATATTCCTAGAAAATTGTCTTGGAGGGATAGAACTTGAGAAGAAAGTAGAAATAGAAAAAATCCATAGAAAACCCTCAAAGAGATCCTTTGTGGAAAACACATAAGAATATTACCACCAAATTTTAAAACATTCAGATCAAAGAGAAAATTTTACAAGAAGAAAGAATAAAACAATTGAAATACACTGGAGCCACAATTAGAATTATACAAGATTTATCAGCAGCTATAATTAAAGACTGCAGGTTTTGGAATCATATCTATAGACAAGTAAAAGAACTAACTCTCTAGCCAAAAACATCATATACAGAAAAATTATCTATAATTTTCGATGAGAAAAAAACAGACATTCAAAAAACTTACAAATTTTCAGAACTTTCCATTAACCAAACCTGAACTTACCAAAAAATTTAAAATATAAAATTCAATGTTAAGGACCAATCCTGTAAAGAGTTAAAAGGGACTATACCATTAAGTAGTGGTGGGCTTTCCAAAAGCCCCCACACTTGTGAATCATAAAATAAAACAAATCTGAAACAGAGAGATACATACAGAGTAAAGGTAAAAGGCTAGAATGTAATTTTTTATGAATCAATTGAGGTTATAAAAAAAAAAAAAAGGTTAGCAATTCTGATCTCAGATAAAGCTAAAGTTAAAATAGATCTAATTAAAAGCAATAATGAAGGAAACTACATCTTGCTAAAGGGTACCATAAACAATGAAATAGTAAGGATACATATGTGTATCACATACACTCAGAGTTGTTTTAATTTGTATTTCTCTAGACAATAATGATTTAGAGCATTTTTTCACATGACTAGAGATGGCTTTAATTTCATCAATTGAAAATTATCTGTTCATATCTTTGATTAAGAATCAGACAAATATAACAACAAAATAAACAAGAAAGAAACTAGGGAGGTTGACAGAATCTTAGAAAATTTAGATATGATAGATCCCTGGAGAAAACTAAATAGTGACAGAAAGTAATACGACTTTGTCTCAACAGCAAATGGCACCAATACAAAAACTGATCATGTGTTAGGGCATAAAAACTTGACAATCAAATGTGGAGAGTTAGAAATAGTAAATGCTTCTATTCAGATCACTATGCAATAAAAGTAATATTCAATAAAGCTCAGGGAAAGATAGACTAAAAACCAATTGGAAATCAAATACTCTAATTCTAAAGAATGGGAAAATAGCAAATCACAAAAAATTCATAATTTCATCCAAGATATTACAATAATGAGACAAAATACCAAAACTGAAGGGATGCAGTCAAAGCAATTCTTAGGGGAAATTTTATATCTTTAAATAGCTACATTAATAAGATAGAAAAAAAAAAGAGGAGATAAATGAATTGTGCATTCAACTCAAAAAGCTAGGAAAAAAACAAAATAAAAACCCCCAAATAAGTAAAAAATCAGAAATTCTAAAACTCAAAGAAGAGATTAAAAATATCAAAACTATGAAAACTAATGAACTAATGAATAAAACTAAGAGCTGGTTTTGTGAAAAAAATAGATAAACCTTTGGTTAATTTGATTAGGAAAAAGTAAGGGAAAAAAAACAATTTGCCAGCATCAAAAATGAAAAGGGCAAACTTATCATCAATGAAAAAGAAATTAAAGCAATAATTAGGAACTATTTTGCTCAACTGTATGCCAGCAAATCTGATAATCTAACCAAAAGGCTGAATATTTGCAAAACTGTAGATTGTCTGAATAACAGAAGAGGAAATAAATTACTTACATAATCCATTTTAGAAAAAAAAAATTAAAAAAGCCATCAATGAATTCCCTAAGAAAAAATCTCCAGAGCATTCTACCAAACATTTAAAGATTAATCCCAATACTATGTAAATGATTTGGAACAATAGGTAAAGAAGGAATCCTGCAAAATTTCTTCTATCCCAATAGTACTGATATAGTACTGATACCTAAACCAGGAAGAGCCAAAACATAGAAAAAAAAATTATAGACAAACTCTCTAATGAATATTTATGCAAGAATAAATAAATAAAATATTAACAAAGAGATTAAAATTTAGCAGGATAATATGCTATGACCAAGTGGGATTTATAGCAGTAATGAAAGGATGGTTCAATATCAGGAAAACTGTTGCCATAATTGACATTATCAATAACAAAACCAATAGAAATTATATAATAATCTTAATAGGAGGATAATTTATGGCAAAATAAAGCACCCATTCCAATTAAAATCACTAGAAAATATAGGGATAAAGGAAGTTTTCCTTAAAATAATAAGCAGCATCTATCTAAAATCAACAGCAAACATTATTTGTAATGGAGAAAATCTGAATCCAGTCCCAATAAGATCAGGAGTGAAACAAGAATGCTCATTACCACCACGATTTTATTCAGTATTTTACTAGAAACATCTGTTTTAGCAATAAGAAAAGAATAAGAAATTAAAGGCATTAGCATAGGCAATGAGAAGATAAAACTATCATTCTTTGCAGATGATATGATGATATACTTAGAGAATTCTAGAAAATCATTCAAAAATATTCTTGAAATAATTAACAGCTTTAGCAAAGTAGCAGGATATAAAATAATTCCAAACAAAGCATCAGCATTTCTATATATTACTGTAAAAGCCCAGCAGCAATAGATGAAAAGAGAAAATTGATTTTAAATAACTATAGACAAAATAATATATTTGGGTGTCTTTCTGGGAAAACAAACTTAGGAACTATATGAAACACAGTTCACATGAATGAATTCAGATCTAAATAGTTGGGAAAATATCAATTGTTCATAGGCAGGATAAGCTAATTAATAAAAATGACAAATCAACCTAAATTGGTCTTTTTGTTCAGTGACATACCAATCAAAATTCCAAAAAATATTTTATAGAGCTAGAAAAAATAATAACTAAGTTCATCTGAAAGAACAAATGGTCAAGATATCAAGGGAATTAATGCAAACAAAAATACAAAAGATGGTGATCTAGCACTACCAGACTAAAACTAATTTGAAGCAGCTGTCAATAATACCATTTGATATTGGCCAGGAAATAGAGTGCGGATAAGTGGAATAGGTGAAATACACATAACATAATAATCAATGACTATTGATTAATCAATTGATTATTATCAATGACTCCAGCTTCTGGGATAAGAACTCACTATTTCACAAAAATTACTAGGAAAACTGGAAAATAATATGTCAGAAAGTTGGCATAGACCTACAACTCATATCCAATAGAAATAATGTCAAAATGAATTGAACATGAAAAAGGGTGATACCATAAGCAAATTAGCAAAGCAAAGGATAACTTATCTATCAGATCTTTGGAAAAGGAAATAATTTATGACTAAAGAAGAATTAGAGAACATTATGAAAAGTAAAATGGATAATTTTGGTTATATTAAGTTAAAATTTTTGCATAAACAAAACCAACAATATTAAAAGGGGAGCACAAAGCTAGGGGAAAAAAAATTTACAGGCAGTGTTTCTGATAAAGATCTCATTTCTAAAATATAGAATACAAAATATAGAATAAAATATAGAAAAAAGTGTGTCAATTTTATAGGAATACAAGTCGTTCCCCAATTGATATATTGTCAAAGGTTAGGAAGAGCCAGTTTTCAATTGATGAAATTAAAGTCAACTAAAATCACCTGAAAAAAAAAAATGCTCTAAGTCACTATTGATTGGAGACATGAAAATTAAAACAACTCTGAGATACCAACTCACACCTCTGATTTTGGCTAAGATTATAAGAAAAGATAATGATAAATGTTTGAGAGGATGTGGGAAAACTGGGATATTAATGCACTGTTGGTAGAGTTGTGAAATTATCCAACCATTGGGGAGAGCAATTTGGAACTGGCTTTAAAACTGTGCATACCTTTTGACTCAGCAGTGTCACTACTGTGTCTGCATCCCAAAGAAATCATAAAGGAATAAAAAGACCCACTTGTGTAAAAATGTTTGTAGTAGCTCTTTTTGTGGTGGCAAAGAATTGCAAAATGAGTAGTTGCCCATCAATTGGTCAATGGATGAATAAGTTGTGGTATTTTATGGTAATGGAATATTATTGTTCTATAAAATGATTAACAAACTGACTTTAGAAAGGCCTGGAAAAAATTTACATGAACTGATGCTGACTGAAGCAAGCAGAACCAGGAATACAATGTACACAATAACAGTAAGATAGTGTGTGATCAACTATGAAAGACTTGTTCTTCTCAGTGGTTCAGTGATCCAAAGCAATAAACTTTGGATAGAAAATGCCATCTGTATCTAGAAAGAAAACTATGGAGATTGAATATAAATTAGCACATGCTATTTTTACTTCTTTTTCTACTTTTTTTTTCTCTCATAGTATTTCCCTATTGCTCTGATTTTTCTCTCCCAACAGGATTCATAAAGAAATGTATTTAAAAAGTTAATATGCATGTACAACCAGAAAAAATAAAATAGTTAATAAAGGGAAAAAATGATGAAAGTAAGGAGTGGGGAGAGGATGTACTGGGAGAAATAGAAAGAAAAAAGTGAAATGGTGTAAATTATCTGACATAAAAAGAGAGAAGAATAAGTTTTTACAATGGAGGGGAAGAGGGTGAATAGAGGGTGAGTGACTGAATCCACTCTCATAATTGGCTCAAAAAGGAAATAACATATTTACTCAATATGAGTATAGAAATCTATCTTATCCTGTAGGAAAATAGGAGAGGAATGAGTAATGGGAAGTAAGGAGAATGATAAAAGAAAGTGCATCCTGTGGGAGGGTGCTAGAACTCTGTCTTCTCAGAAATCAGCTGGAGTCAGGATCACTAAATGTCTTTATTCTTGATCTTTACCGTCCCTTCCAACGCCAGGTCACAGTGTGAGTGAGCGTGAGTTCCACCACCCAAGTTTCTCTTACTCCTCCCACACAAGTCACTTCCTCCTCTTTGTCTCACCAATCAAGTCAGCACAGAACAGCTGGGGAGGGTCAACCATCAAACAAGTTAATAGGGAACCGTCCAATTGGCAATTAGTCTCACGTGCTTCATTATCCAAGTGCATTGTTCAGTTCTAGCCCTTTACAGGAGGGAGTGATCAGTAGCAAAACTTTTTTTGTGCATGAGCATAATGAAAGGAGAGAAAGAATAGAATATATGGGAGGAACATAGTTAGCAATAGTAAGTGTAAAAAGAATTTTGAAGCAAACATCTAAAAAGGCCTTATTTTTCAAATATAGAAGGAACTGAATCAAATTTATTTAAAAAAAAAAAGAGCCGTGATCCAATTGATAAATTATCAAAAGATCCATGTTATAAGAAGAAAGGCTATAAATTCATGGATATTCTTTGACCTAACAATGCCACTACTAGGCATGAATAACAAAAGAGATTTTTTTTTAAAAAAAGGAAATGAATCTATATGTACAAAAATATTTGTAGCAGTTTTATTCTCAAGGGAAAAAAATGGAAATTCAAGGGATGCCCAAGAATTGGGGAATGGATAAATAAAGTAGTATGTGATTGTCTTGGAATATTATTGTTCAGTGGGAAATGTTGAGCAGGATGCTCTCAGAAAAACAAAACAAAACAAAACAAACAAACAAACCTGTAACTTTCTCCATGAATTCAAGCAAACTGCAATGTACAGTGCACACGGTAATAGCAATGTTATGGAATGACCAGCTATAATTCCTTTGCTATTTTCAGCAATACAATGATCCACAACTATTCTGAAGGCCTTATGATGAAAAATCCTATCCATACCTAGAGAAGGAGCTGATTGTATCTGAATATAGATCAAATCATTCTCCCTCCCTTCCTTCTTCCCTGCCTTCCTCTCTCTGTCTCTCTCTCTCTGTCTCTGTCTCTCTCTCTGTCTCTGTCTCTATCTGTCTCTCTCTCCCTCTCTCTCCTTTTACTTTTCTTGAAGTTTTATTTTAATTAGGGTGGGCAACATGACTTTTATGAGAATCTGGAACTCAAAAATTTAAAAAGAAACACTCCAAAAAATTGTTTTAAATGCAACTCGGGAAAGTACTAATAAAGAAATAAGAAAAGTTTTTTAAAATTATTTTGCAATGGATCTGGGGCAAAGTAGGGGCAGGGGAATGAAAAATATTTGAATTTTCAAAGTATATATATCCTATTAAATAAAATATAAGCATTATTTCGAAATTAATGGAATTAATGGATATCTTGTATCAATTGTCAGAAATGATCAACATACATTGAAAATCATCCTTGACATTGTTTTCCAAGTCCTTTCCCAGAAATCTTTCAAATATCTCATACAAGCAGCCTTTCACAATGAATGCAATGAATTATAAGAGGAGGAGATTATTCCCTGAGAAACTCAGGTGATAGATTCCTGCCAGGAAGTCACCCCTTTTATGTTATAGAAAGTCTCATAGTCTCTTTATGTGTGTATGTCCTTCTGTGTTTGTTTTCTTCTCTGTGTACATATTTGTCTCAATCTTTGCTTCTGTCTTTCTTTCTGCTTCTATATCTATCTCTGTTTGTTTCTACCACTCTTTCCATTTGATCTTCCTTAGCCATCTCCTTCAGAAGCAGCACTTGCAAGAGGCAATCATTTTCAGCCTTACTAAATCCTAGAGGAAAGTTTAAGGTTATTTATGAACTTCAAGTTCTATTAAGAAGGGAAAGAATTTTTAGTCTCTTAGGCTGTGAAATCTTAGAATCTAGTTTTCTATGCAGAAAAAGTCAGATTACCTGAGCAGTGCTTTCAAGTTCATGAATTACAGGTTCAATTTTCCAGGGATCAATCTTCTAGAAAAAAATTCCTGCTACAACATATTCTTTGGGAAAAGAAAACAGTATTCCACATATAGCAGATTATACTCAGCATCCTACTTGGAGAACAAAATCAATAAGTGTTTTAAAAAATACCAGTCTCTCCTTACACTGTGTGGGTAATGGGAGAGAAAATGCTACTTGCTCAGTAGCCTTCAAAGTATGCAACCTAATAAGAAAGAAAAATCTAATTTTGCTTTATTGTATATTATGATTATAAATTTCTGCTATTTTAGATTTATATGGATTATCATAAATCTTTTTTTTTCCATTTCCTCATTTTCATTTTGTCTTTTTTCATGGTTTCTTATGTACAATGGAGGTATGGTTTTGTTTATATTATCTGTCATTCATATTTGATTGTTTAATCCATTCATATTTAAAATTCTGAGAGTTAGTTTTGCATTTTTCTCCATGTCTCTCATATGGTCACATGACTGGAAAGCCCCAGATAGAGGAATAGAGTCTCAGCTTCAAGAACAAAAATTTGTATTGAGCTTTTCCCCTATATTCCATTCTATAAATATATACTTTAACCCAATTAAATATATTCTCCCTTGGTGTATATATATATATATATAAACACACACACACACACATACACACACACACACACACACACACACACACACACACACACATATATATATGTTTTCTCAAACTTTAAATCTCAACTGTTATTTTTTGTTTTGATTTTTACATTTAAATTTTTTAATAAAAATTTTGTATTATACATTTAAAAGTATACAATTTATCATTAACAGTACAGTAATTATGAGTTAACCCTAAAATAAAAATCCTTTTAGGGGGATTAAATATTAAAGATTTATGTCTTTTCCAAATTAAATGATGTCTTTGAATTGTGTCAATCATACTGTTCATCACAAAGGTGGGAAAGAAAAAGAAACTTTAGTCATCTAGTTCACTTTTTATCCTGTTATTTACTCTGCATTTTGAAAGCATATGTTTTTGTTTCAGCACTGGAAAGCCACTTAGTTTCTTATCTAAAGGATAATTCTGGACAATTTAATTTTATCTGGTTGGCATCTGACACTTCCCTCCCCCCGCATCTTGTGGTTTTCTTATGGATTTAAAAGACATTTTTAAATGTTCTTTAATTATCAAAGGAGTACAACTAACTAATTTCTAAAAACTTGAATTGATTGTTAAGTTGAATACACTCTTTGTAACTATTTTCTACAGAATCTGTAGCCTGAGCATCATAGCAACATACAGTTTATAAGCTATCCACAAATAAAATGATGCTTCAAAAGAAAGATGGCTTTAGTGTCTCTGATTTTTTTTCTAGAGTTGAGCTTCTCTAATGTTATCATCCCTTCCTCTGCCTTCTTTTTCTTCTAATCTCCACTACTCTGGCTGTTCATATAATGATAATGTAAGAGAAACTGTCGCTGTATACTCTCACTTCATATACCAGTTCCTAAGTTTTATTAATACAGTACAAATTCTTTATGTTGGTTTTTTTCTATAAAAGAACAATGAAATGGTCTTCCTCAAGAAGAGGAAAAACGATTGGTTACAATAATCATAATATAAATATACATATCAGCAATAATATGCTGATTTACTGGAATAGTGCATACAATAAAGATATTAAATTGCTACAATTCCCATAATCATCACTGCAAGTGTAAGAGATTTCTTGGACAATGATCTTTAGCTATTATAAGTAATATAATTTTTTTTTCTTTTCTCATTAGATGCCTGTTCCAATGATTAAAGTTAGTCTTGTAATAACTACAACTTTAGTGTGGTAGGAAAGAACTAATTGTTAGACATTGTAGAGAATATCCTTGTTCAGTTACAAGTTAGGCTTCCTTTTAATTCTATATTTCTACATTTAATTAAGAATAATTATGATTTTTCTTCAATTTGCAATATATAAAATAACACCATTAATTTTTGAATTGCAAGAGTCAGTGTAGGTCAATTAGTATAACCAGGATAAAGTACAAAGGGACTATCATCTCCTCATTTCTGGGAGCTGTACTTCTCAATGAAGTCCAAGATCACATTAAGTATTTTGACATCTACACTATGTTGCTGACTCATTTGAGTTTTCAAAAGAACTTTTTCCCCTGAGGATTTAATATGTGAAAATGAGTTTTTGAACTTTTATTTTTAATTTTCCTTTTTTCTCTATTTTTTCAGCTCATTTTTTTAGCTTGTCAAAATCTTCTTGAATTCTGTATTGGTTATCAAGTGTGTTAGTTATTCTAGTATTGCTAACAATGTCAGACTAAGATAACTAAGGCATTTCATTCAAGATTACTTGATAGGTTAACATTAACCCATTTATAACACTGAATGACTAATTTTTACATATTGGTCCTACCAACACTGTCTGGGCCCAAGTTTAACAAGTCTAAGCTTTTTTCCCACCAGATACTTTCAAAGGAACTTTTACTTGTCAGAAATAAGATAGATGCCTTCTTCTATAAATTTTAGTAGAGGACTTCAAGATTTCCTCCATTATTCAAATTCTGATATTCTATGATTCCAACTTCATGTAGTGTAACTTTTGTATTATACTGCAAGTGTACTTTGTGATGGCTGTGTGCAAGTCACTAAGACTACTGGTCATAAAGTAAAATATCGGGGCATTTTATAAAGTAAGAATCTAGCAATTAAACTGATACTTACATGTCACTTTTAAGAAACTGGGCCCAGAAGTTTTTATAATGTAGAATTGTTCCAGGAATTCTATTCTGAAATCTGCCTTGGATGTTTACTTTTTGATAAGTCAGGTAAAATTAAAAATGAAACATCAAGAAAAACAGCTCAGTTTTGGAAACAAAGAAATAATTCAAATCTTGGCACTTTTGCTTATTATCAATTTGTTCAGAAGTATATATAATCCATTTTAATTATGTGGTAGGCACTAAAGACCAAGTAAACCACACTAACAGAATCTAGATCCCTTTTTATTCTGCATGAAGTCTGGAAATTCTGAAATCTCCTTTTGAAACATTTAGAAAGTCCTTACAAGAGGCAGCCACAACAGAAGCATCATTATCTGGCCAAAGTTAGAATGATGTAAATCCCGTTTTAACACTTTATCAAAGAGATTTGAGTTGATCAAAGCAGCAGGTGGCCCAGTAGATAGGACTCTGGAGCTAGAGTTGGGAAGACATGAATTCAAAGATAGCCTCAGACATTTACTGGCTTTTAAACAAGTAACAGATTCTGTTGGCCTCAGTTTCTTTGTCTATAATATAAGGATATTAATAACACTTACATGCCACGGTGCTGTAAAGATAAAGTGAACTAATACTAGCAAAGTACTTTGAAAAACTTAAAGTCTCATGAAAACATTAAATATTATTGTTATTGTGTCTTCTGCTGCTGCTGCTTCTGTTATTAATGTGGTTGCTTTTGTTGTTGTAATCTAGTTGTTGATGATGGTGCTGCTGATGGTGGTGGTCATTGTAATAAAGATGATGAAGTTAAAATTTGTGTCCTCTGTTTTTAAATGTTGCCTGAATGGTCACTTTTGCAACTGTGGAGAAGATATTTATTTTCTCAGGAATCATCTTTCTCATCTATAAAATGAGGCCTTGGAATTAGATGACCTTTATACATCCATACTGGAGGGCCTGGTAAAAATGAAAATTTTGGGAGAGGTTAAAATCAGCTTTCTCTTCACTTTTTAATACAACAATAATATTCCATTACCTTCATATAACACAATTTATTCAGCCATTTCCCAATTATTTGGCATTTACTCTTTTTTCCAATTCTTTACTATCAAAAAAAGAGCTGCTACCAACATTTTTTTTACATATAGGTCCTTTTTCCTCCTTTATAATTTCCTTAGGATAAAAACCCAGTAATGACACTGCTGGTTCAAAGGACATGCACAATTTTATAGCCCTTAGGGCATAGCTCCAAATTGTTCTCCAGAATGTTTGGATCATTTCACAATTCCACCAACAATGCAATAGTCTCCCAGTTTTTCCACAGGCCAGTTCCCACAATTTTCTCTATGGGTGCAGATGGCTCTCTTCATCACAAGACCACTGCAACTGGCCAGAATCATCTCATAGTCAAAGAGAGCCATGTCCATCAGAATTGATCATTGTATAATCTTGCTGTTGCTGTGTATAATGATCTCCTGGCTCTGCTCATTACACTTAGCATCAGTTCATGTAAGTCTCTCCAGGCCTCTTTGAAATCATCCTGCAGATGATTTATTATAGAACAATAATATTCTATAACATTCATGTGTCATAACTTATTCAGAAATCTCCAACTGATGGGAATTCACACAATTGTTTGCCACTACAAAAAAGAGTACTACAAACATTTTTGCACATGTGGGTCCTTTCCCCTTTTTTATGATCTCTTTGGGATATAGACTCAGTAGAGACATTGCTGGATCAAAGGATATCCTCAGTTTGATAGTCTTTTGGGCATAGTTCCACACTGCTCTCCAGAATGGTTAGATCAGTTCACAACTCTACCAACAACGTATTAATGTCCCTATTTTCCCACATGCTCTCCCACATTCATCATTACCTTTTCCTGTCATCTCACCCAATGTGAGGGTTGTATAATGGTACATCAGAGTTGTCTTAATTTGCTTTTCTCTGATCAATAATGATTTAGCATCTTTTCATATGACTAGAAATAATTTTAATTTCTTCATCTGAAAACTCTGTGCCCATATCCTTTGATCATTTATCAATTGGAGAATGACTTGTATTCTTATGAGTTTGAATCAGTTCTCTATATATTTTAGAAATTAGGCCTTTATCAGAATCCTTGGATATACAAAAATTTTTTTCCAGCTTTCTGCTTCCATTCTCATCTTGGCTGCATTGGTTTTGTATATACAAAAACATTTCGGTTTAATATAATCAAAATTATCCATTTTATATTTTATAATGTTATCTCATTGTTCTCTGGCCATAAATTCCTTCTTTCTCTACAAAGTTAAAAAGTAGACTATCCTTTGTTCTCCTAATTTGCTTATAATATCACCCTTTATATCTAAATTCAGAACAAACTTTGAATTTATTTTGGCATAGGGTGTTAAGAGTGGGTCAAAGCCTAGTTTCCACCATACTAATGTCCAATTTCCCAGCAATTTTTGTTAAATTACAAGTTCTTACTCCAGAAGCTGGGGTCTTTGTGTTTATCAAACATTAGTTTACTATAGTCCTTGAATATTGTCTTGTGAATGTAATTTCTTCCAATTATTGACTACTCTATTTCTTAGCCAGTAACAAATGGTTTTTGATGACTACTCCTTTATAATACAGTTTTAGGTCTGATATAGTTAGGCTGCCTTCATTTGTATTTTTCATTAATGTTCTTGAAATTCTTGAGCTTTTCTTCTTCCAAATTAACTTTGTTATTATTTCTTTCTAGCTCTGTACAATAACTTTTTGGAGGGTTGCTTGGTATGGTTCTGCATAAGTAGATTAATTTAGGTAGTATTTTGATTTTCATTATATTAGCTCAACCTACCGATAAGCACTTGGTATGTTTCCAAATGATTACATCTGACTTTATTACTGTGAAAAGTGTTTTATAATTGCATTCATCTTATTCTTAATTTTGTCTTGCTAGGTAGATTCCCAAATATTTTATATTATCTACATTTATGTTAAATGGAATGTCTCTTTGTATCTCTTGCTGCTATATTTTGTTGATAATATATAGAAAATCTGATGAGATATAAAAATGTATTTTGTATTCTGCAATTTTGCTAAAGTTGTGAATTATTTCTAGTACTTTTTGTTGATTCTCTAGAATTCTTTAATTATACAATCATATTATCTGCAGAGAGATAATTTGCTTTCCTTGTTACCTACTCTAATTCCTTTAATTTGTTTTTTTCTTATTGCTAAAGCTAACATTTCTAATACAATGTTGAATAGTAATGATGATAGTGGGCAACCTTGTTTCACCCCTGATCTTACTGGGAATGGTTCTCAATTACATCTGGTATCCCAATTATATATGATGCTTGCTGATGGTTTTAAATAGAAGTTATTGATCCTTTTAAAGAAAACTCTGTTATTCCTATATTCTCTAGTGTTTTTAATAGGAATGGGTATTGTATTTTTCTGCATCTATTGAGATAATCATTGATTTTTGTTATTTTGGTTATTAATATAATCAATTATGCTAATAATTTTCCTAATATTGAACCAGCCCTGCATTGCTTGTAAAAATCCTACTTGGTCATGGTGTGTTATTCTGGGGATAACTTGCTGTAATTTCTTTGCTAATGTTCTATTTAAGACTTTTGTATCAATATTCATCAGGGAAATTGATCTGTAATTTTCTTTCTCTGTTTTGACACTCCCTGGTCTAGGTATCAGCACCATATTTGTGCCATAAAAGGAATTTGTTAGTCTTCCTTCTTTCCCTATTTTTCCAAATAGTTTGCATAATATTGGAATTTTTTTTTTAATGTTTGGTAGAATTCACATGGAAATCCATGGCAATTTTTTCTTAGGGAGTTGACTAGTAGCTAGTTCAATTTCTCTTTTCTAAAATGGGATAAGTAATTTATTTCTACCTCTGCAATCTGGGCAATCCATATTTTTGTAAGTATTCATCCATTTCCTTTAAATTATTAGATTTATTGGCATACATAGCTCCTAATTATTGGTCTACTTTCCTCTTCATTGGAGAAAAGTTCATCCTTTTCATTTTTGATAGTAGCGATTTGATTTGATTTTTTCCTTTTTCTAATCAAATTATCTAAAGGTGTATCTATTTCATTGGTTCTTTGTAATTTGCTGTTGTCTCAGAGACTGCCAATCACTCTCTGGTCTAGAGGAGAGATTTCTTCCTCCAGAGAGCCGCCTCAACTCTGACCTAGAGCAGAGACTCTTCTTTCCTCCAGAGAGCCACTCAAGTCTGTGCCAAACAAGACTCTCTTCTCTCTCTCTCTCTCTCTCTCTCTCTCTCTCTCTCTCTCTCTCTCTCTCTCTCTCTCTCTCTTCTCTCTCTCCCCCCATTTTTTCCTCCAGAGAATGGACATGGGATAACACAAGGGCTTCTGGGAAAAATTACTTCAACCAATGAACTTGCTCCTCCTAAGCATGCAAGCTCCTCCCAGGAGTTCAAGGGTTAAACGCCTAGTAAAGACCATAACTAGAGAATTGTTAAGTACCTACTTAGCACTTAGTAAGAACCTAATATCTCATTATCTCATTAGCAGTAAGAACCTAACAGTTCTTTCACAAAACCAACTCTTAGTTTTGTTTTTTTAGTTCAATAGTTTTCTTAATTTAAATTTTATTAATCTCCCCTTTTATTTTCAGAATTTCAAATTTGATATTTATTGGGGGTTTTCAATTTATTCTTTTTCTAGCTTTTTTTGTTGCATGCCTGATTCATTTCTTTGTCTATTTTATGCAAGTAAGCATCTAGAAATATTAAGGTTCCCCTAGAACTGTATTGGCTGCATCCCATAAATTTCAGTATTTTCCCTCATTATTGTCATTCTCTTCCAGGAAATTATCAATTGTGTCTGGGATTTATTGTTTCACCCACTCATTATTTAGGATTAGATTATTTACTTTCCAACTAATTTTTGGTCTATTTTTCCCTAGCTCTCCATTACATTTAATATTTATTGCATTGTCATCTGAAAAAATGCATTTACTATTTCTGTCTTTCTGCATTTGATTATGGCTTTTATGCCCTAATAGTTGGTCAATTTTTGTGTAGGTTTCATATACCACTGAGAAAAAAGCATGTTCTTTTCTGACTCCATTCAATTTTTTCCAAAGCTCTATCGTATCTAACTTTTCTAGAATTCTATTTACCTCCTTAACATCTTTCTTATTCATTGTGTGGTTTGATCTATGTAGTTCTGAGAGAGCAAGGTTGAGATCCCACACTAGATAGTTATGCTGTCTATTTCTTCTCATAGCTCTCTTAACTTCTTTAGGAATTTTGATGCTATACTACTTGGTGCATATATGTTTAGTATTGATATAGCTTCATTATCTATGGTACCCTTTAGCACTATGTAGTTTCTTTCTTTGTCACTTTTAATTAATTTTTGCTTTTGCTTTATCTGGTCAGGATTGCTACTTCTGATTTTTTTTTTTTTTTTTTTTTTTTACTTTAGCTGAAACATAGATTCTGCTCCAGCCTTTTACCTTTGTTGTGTACGTATCACTCTGATTTAAGTGTGTTTCTTGTAAACAACATATAGTAGGATTCTGACTTTTTATTCAGTGTGTTCTCCAATTTTCTGAGAGAGTTCATACCAATCACATTTACAATTAAAATCATTTACTCTGCATTTCTTGCCACCTCATTTTCCCAAGTTCTATTTTTCTCTTTCCTTTCTTCCTTTCTCTGATCACCAGTGTTTTGTTTCTGACTACCACCTCCCTCAATCTGCCCTTCCCTTTTATAGCCTTTTCCCCTTTTCATTTCTTTCCCCTTCTGCTTCTGTTCTCCTTTATATTACCTCCCCCTTTCTTTTCCCTTTCTCCCCCACTTCATTATACGATAAGACAATTTTCTCGATAAAACTAAATATGTACTATATTATCTCTTTGAGCCAAATCTGATAACATTAAGGTCCACACAATGCTCTTCTCTCTCCCTTCTTTCCATTAACTGTAATACATTTTTTTGCCTCTTCATGTGATTTAGTTTACCCCATTTTATCTTCCCATTATACTCTTCCAGTATAATTCCTTTTTTACCCCTAGTTTCTTTTTTTATATCATTACAGTAAAGTCAAATTATATTTATAGCCTCTAAGTATAACCCTAAAACATAGTCTACAAGAGTTAAAAATACCATCTTCCCATACATGAATGTAAACATTTTAACCTGTAAAAAAACATAGGTTTTTTTTCCTTACCTTTTTTGGTTTTTTTATGCTTCCCTTGAGTTCTGTATTTGAAGATCAAAATTTCTATTCAGCTCTTATCTTTTCCTCAAAAATAAATGAGAATCCTCTATTCACTGAATGTTCATCATTCCCCTTGAAAGACAATGCTTAATTATGATGGATAGTTGACTTTTGGCTGAAATCCAAGTTCTTTTCCCATCCAGTACATCATATTCCATGTCCTTCAATTCATTAAAGTGAAAGCTGCTAGGTTCTGGCTCTTCATTATTTGAATTGTTTCTTTCTGGCTGCTGTAATTTCTCCTTAATCTGATAATTCTGGATTTAGCTACAATATTTCTTGGGGTTTTCATTTTGGTGTCTTTTTCAGGAAGTGATTGGTGATTTCTTTCATTGACTATTTTACTCTCTGGTTCTAGGGCATCAGGGCAATTTTCCTGATTATTTCCTGAAAAATAATGTCTAGGCTCTTTTTTCATCATGGTTTTTAGATAGTCCAATAATTCTTAGATTATTTCCCCTGGATCTGTTTTCCAGGCCAATTGTTTTTCCAATGTTTTTCCAACATTTTTCTTCAATTTTTTTTTCATTTTTTTATTTGACTGTTGATTCACTTACAATTGTTCAATTCTAATTTTTAGTGAATTTTTTTCTTCAGTTAGCTTTTTTTCTTCTTCTTGGCATTTGCCCAAATGAACTTTTAAATGATTTGTTTTGTTCATTGGATTTGATTTTTTCCATTTCAGAAATTCTGTTTTTCAAGGAGTTTTCTTTTTCCATTTTGCCAAAATTATTCTTTAAAATAACCAGTAACCAGCAGCATCCCTGCCTAGTGGCATCTGCATTCAATAGGTGTTCTGGTTCTTTCTTTCTCAGGGCCATGTTTTTGGAGCACAGCTGGACCTAGTATTCCTAAACAACCAAAGTTTCCTCAGTATCCCTGGACTCAGACCTCTGACTTCTCATGCTATACAATAGGTGAAATTCCCCATGGTTCAGTCTTAGGCTCCCTTCCACTCAGCTAGTTTAAGAGCTTCCCACTTGCTGTTTTTGTGGAGTTACCCTGAAAGTGTTTATACTTGATACTCATTAAATCCAATTCTGGGGTCTTCAAAACTTCTTGGGTTGTTCTAGGAGGACCTCTAGTCTGCCTCAAGTCTTACTTTTTTTTTTACCAGTCTATGTTTGTCCTGAGGCTCAAGTATGTTCTGTTTGCAGGGCAAATCTGGACAGCTTATAATTTTCTGACCTATTCCTCCATCTTCCTAGAATCCTCTCCCTTCTATCTTCATATATAGTTATTTGCAAAGTTTTTTTTAGAATGGAAACTCCTTGGACTCTGCTTCTGTAGTGCCTGCACATAGTAAATATGCAATATTTTTTGACTGACTAACTTCCACTGTGCCAACAGACTTCATTAGTAAATTTTATCCACAACTATACCCTTTTCACAACCAGTAAGGAAATATAAGGATGGCAGTTCAAATGCCCAAAGAAATATTAAATTGTGCATACCCTTTGATCCAGCAGTGTTTCTACTGAACCTGTACCCTAAAAAGATCATTAAAAAGGGAAAAAGTCCTGCATGTGCAAAAATGTTTGTAGCAGCCTTTCTTGTAGTGGCAAGAAACTGGAAACTAAATGGATGCCCTTCAATTGCAGAATGGCTGAATACATTATGGCATATGACCGTTATGGATTATTATTGTTATATAAGAAACAATTAGCGGTATGATTTCAGATAGGCCTAGAGAAACTTATATGAATTGATGCTAAATGAAGTAAGAAGAACCAGGAGAACAATGTTCACAGCAACAAGAAGATTTAAACAATAATCAATTCTGATGGACATGACTCTTTTCAACAGTGAGATGTTTCAGGCCAGCTCCAATGGTCTTGGGATAAAGAGAGCTATCTGCTTCCAGAGACAGGACTGTGGGGACTGAGTGTAGATCATAATATAGTATTTTCACTCTTTTGTTGCTGTTTATTTGCATTTTGATTTTTTTCTTAATTGTTTTCCTTCTTGATCTGATTTTTCTTGCATAGCGTGATAATTGTGGAAATTAAATATGTATAGAAAAATTGCACATATTTAACATTTATTGGATTACTTGCCATCTAGGGAAGAGGATGTGGGGAAAGGAGAGAAAAAAATTTAACGCAAAGTTTTGCAATGGTGAATGTTGAAAATTAGGTAGATGTTTTGAAAACAAAAAGCTTTAAATAAATATCAGAATTAAAAAAGAATGGCAGTTCAAGAGACTTTTCTTCCAAAGGTTAAAAAAACTGACCATAATTTGACTTTTAAAGTCAGTACAATATCCCATGTGATAAAGCCACAAAACTGGGCAAAAGTGCAAAAACAAAACATTTATCCCCCTCCCTTTTAGCAAATCTTTGAAAGTATAAAGGGGTGTAAGTCAAGCTAATGATAGTCATTAATTAACTCTTCTGGAACAGAAAAGAAAATCTGGAGTAAAAGTGCTAGACATGTTAGGGATACCTTTGCTTGGAATGAAATAGCTGACACTAGGAAAGTGGCCAATAACACATGCCAAAAGCCTGAGAAGAATGACCGTGCTTTTGATGATGTTAGTCAGTTTTCCACAGATGATGGAAAGAATCCAAATCAACTATTCCTTCCTAGAGAAAAGTCTGGTCAAGACAAAGAGGGTAGGTGAACTGAAATCAACTGAGCACTTATGGTAGTGATGTTTAATTGGCACACTAAGGAAAAAGTATTTTGGTTTTTCACAAACTGTTACAGTAGAAGCCATACTGTTATCTTTGTCTCAATATGATTATTTACAAAGTAAAGATCAAATTGAGATAAATCCCTTCAATCTAATGATCATAGATTTACAGACTTTAGATGGAATTTAGACCAATGTGTATAGTCCCCTTTGCCCTTGCCTAGATGGCAAGTAATCCAATAAATGTTAAATATGTGCAATTTTTCTATACATATTTAATTTCCACAATTATCACGCTATACAAGAAAAATCAGATCAAGAAGGAAAACAATTAAGAAAAAAATCAAAATGCAAATAAACAGCAACAAAAGAGTGAAAATACTATATTATCATCTACACTCAGTCCCCACAGTCCTGTCTCTGGAAGCAGATAGCTCTCTTTATCCCAAGACCATTGGAGCTGGCCTGAAACATCTCACTGTTGAAAAGAGTCATGTCCATCAGAATTGATTATTGTTTAAATCTTCTTGTTGCTGTGGACAATGTTCTCCTGGTTCTTCTTACTTCATTTAGCATCAATTCATATAAGTTTCTCTAGGCCTATCTGAAATCATACCGCTAATTGTTTCTTATATAACAATAATAATCCATAACAGTCATATGCCATAATGTATTCAGCCATTCTGCAATTGAAGGGCATCCATTTAGTTTCCAGTTTCTTTCCACTACAAGAAAGGCTGCTACAAACATTTTTGCACATGCAGGACTTTTTTTTCCCTTTTTAATGATCTTCATCTGAAAACTATTCATATCCTTTGACTATTTATAAATTAGGAAATGACATAACCTTATAGTCAAGATTCATTATATATTTGAAATCTGAGACCTTTATCTGAGAAACTGTCCACTAAAATCTTTCACTCCTAAATTTTCTGGTTATAGTTGTTTTATTTGTACAAACCTTCTTTAATTTAACATAATTAAAATTATCCATTTTACACCTCAATCTGCTCTCTAACTTTTATTTATTCATAAATTGTGCATAATTGTGCTTCTCCTTTCCAACCTCATCTGGGATGTCAGCCAGCAGAGTGGTATTATTTAAAAGAGTTCTTTTCCTCCCAGACACTTTGTATGTTATAATTACACTTGATATATCTTTCCTTTAGGTGAGGTTGGACTTCTTTGGTAAAGAAAATATCTATTCAGATCCAGCCAGGCTATATCTAACATGGCGGTCAGGCAGACATACTGCCCAGCACCCAGATGGCATGCTTGAAGACCTCAGAAGTAAAAAATTTAATTTATAATAAATTTAAATTTCCTCTCTTTTTAAACTTATTACTCCCAAACTTCCATTTAGTTTACTTTGCTTAGAAGAATTTTTTTTTTGAATTTTGATGTGTGTTAGAGGCTTAAGGTGAGCAATCTTCCTGTAATTCAACGTTTTGAATCATATCAATGTTATTAACTCAACAACATAAGCTCTGAGCTCTGATTCTGATTTAATGGCTTAAGGTAGAGGAATATCATGTACATTTATCCTTAAACCTAGTTTGAAATTCAAAATTCTGTCAAACAAGCAGCTTATTTAAATGTAAAAATGTCTTGGCCCTATCTTTGCAAAATAGGGGCCTCTTATTTTGCTTACCTAGATCATGACAAAAATAGAGAATTATGTCAGCTGCATTGTCTCAAGTTCCCTTCCTCCCACTATTTTAGCAACCCCTATGATTCACCTATTGTAGGAACTTTATTCAATTAAAGAGAAGAAAAGCTCTTGGTGCACTAGGTCTTAAAAGTTTCTCAGTTATAAATTTTAAGTGCTATGTTGGTTATCTGACCTTTAAAACGACTAGATGGGGCAGCTAGGTGGTGCAGTAGATAGAGCTCCAGCCCTGAAGTCAGGAAGACTTGAGTTCAAATTTGACCTTAGACACTTAACACCTCCTAGCTTTTTGACCCTATGGACTATCTTGAGATGGAAATAGATCATCCTTTGAAATAGTGAAATGTCCTTAAGTTAAAGTCAAATGCTTTTGAAAGAGAAATAAGCATGTGAGTAGACAGAAAAAAGATGCCTACTTTCAGGTCATGTGAGCAGCTAGATTGAGGATTAGACATTGTCCTTTCAAATATTTCCAAAATAGGAATTGACTCCATACTCAAGGACACCAAGAATCCTAAACAGTATCAATATAAAGAACTAACAGCAGAAATGCTGACAATCAGTAACAAGCTTACTCAAAATCCTGTTCCTAACTTCTTATCAAATTCAATAGGAATTGTCAAAGCAGATTTATCCATTTGTCATGGAATATAATACTCTGTCATTCTCTTCTACCTGTCCCTAGGAAAAACCAAAAAACAGAAACTTGTTCTAGTTGTACTACAAAAGAGTTGAACCAAATAACTAAGGAACAGAAGGAACCAGGACATTAGGTTAGTTTGTGTAGCTATGTGTACAATTCAATAAGATTGAGACAAAGAATTCAATATCTTGTCCCAAAAGTCTTTTGAAGCAGAAAATTAAGTTGATGAAATCAATTTGCCCTGTATGAGAGGAGCCTAAAATGATTATGAGATCCAGCACATTGGGAAATCATCATGAATGATAAAGTAAGACAGTGGGCAATAGGAATTATAATGGTGGGGAGAGGATCAGGGGAAGAACCTCAAATTTACCAAAGAACTTAGGAAAAAGAAGGCTCAGTTCAAAAATCTGCATACATAAACAGGTAAAACTAAAAGGAAAGATATTAACAGAATGGAACATGGCTTCCACATCAACAAAGCAAGTTTAGATATCTACAAACAAATGACAGGCAAAATAAAATTAATCAAGTGTTAATCTAAGGAGGCAGAGGACTTTGTACATTCCTAAAGGATCAAGAGATTACAGAAGAATCTTTCTAAATAGTTTAAAAGAAAATAATAATTATAAAAACAGAATGCATGGATTCTACAATAGAAATAATTGACATTGTATAAAAATAGAATCTATGGTAGTAGGTCTTGCCAGAGAAACAAAAGCTATAAAATAACTGTTTGAGAATGCAAATACACAGAAGTGAAGGATAATCTGTATGATAAAACAAAAGCAATATATAGTGTTTGATTTTTTAAGTGATCTCCATAAAGCCATATTGATTTTCATGACAAGATGAATAGAAACAATTTAAGGATTATAGATCTCCCATAGAGACAAGTCAAAAGACTTGAGTACCATAATGAAAGAGATAACATTTTTTAAAATTCCCAATTAAAAAAAAACAACATAAGTTGCCCAAAAATCTAAACAAAAAACCTATACTACAAACTTCAAGGCACATAGAATAACAAGCTCTGCCCATGGCCAGGAGAAAGACTGTTAAATGAAAAGGAAAAGAAATTCAAATAATACAAGGTAACAAGCACCAGAAACTTCAGGACAGAATAGAAGTGAAAGATCTTAATGACATAGCCTGAAAAACCTAAGATGTCCAGAATGATGTCCAGAGACTTTGAAAAAATTCCTCAAAAGAAAACCAGAGTGGTAGAAACTATTTGCCTTGAAAAACAACCCAGTTAAAAGAAATGCAAAACAGATAAACAAATGAAACAACTAAAGACAAAACAGTAAAATAACAGAAATTATTAAGAGATTCCTTTCTAAATGTTTACAAGGAGACAAGAATTAAAGCAGAAATCAAAGAGAAGTGATAGTGGAAAAATACATCTGAAATAACAGACTAAATCTCACAATAATTCACATATAAGTGAATCAATGTTTCTTTGCTAGACTAAAGAAGGAAAGAGAATATAAAAGGGAGATTGGGCATAAGACAATGGGGAATATGTAATATCTTTTATTGAAAACAAAGATTAATGAAGAAGGGAAAATAATTCCTGTGTCTATCAGGAAGAGTCTACAAAAGAATAGACAAGGTGGCAGGGAGGGATTGAAGCAGGAAAAAATAAGGGAAATTATTATTCAATGGTAAGAAAGGTCCCTCTAAACAATATCCCCTATTATTATTCTGTAAGAAGTGACTAACAGGATGATTTCATAGAGGCCTGGACAGATTGACATGAATTGATACTAAGTGAAATGAGCAGAACCAGAAGTTCATAATACCCAGCAAAAAGACTATATGATGATCAGCTCTGATGGATGTGGCTCTCTTCAATAATGATATGATTCAAACCAATTCCAGCTGTTCATTAATGAAGAGAGCCATCTGTATTCAGAGAGAAGACTATGGAAACTGAGTGTGGACCACAACATAGCATTCTCACTCTTTCTGTTATTGTTTGCTTGCATTTTTGCTTTCGTTCTCAGGATTTTTTTTTCTTTCTAGATCTGATTTTTCTTGTGCAGCAAGATAACTTTATAAATATGTATATATATATATATATATATATATATATATATATATATATATACATATTTATAAAGTTATCTTTATATATCTATATATATTTCATTTATATATTTCATTTAACATATATCTTAAAATATTTAACATGTATTAGATTACCTGCCAACTAGGGGAGGAGGGGAGGGGAAGGAGGGGAAAATTTGGAACAGATTTTGCAAGGGTCAATGTTGAAAAAATTACCCATGCATATGTTTTGTAAATGAAAAGCTATAATAAAAAATAAAAATTAAATTTTGAAATAAATAATTTACCTTAAAAATCAAAAAAAGAAAAAAAGAATATTCCCAATAAAAAAGAAAGATATTCTTTAATGGTAGATGGGGACCATACAAAGCATGTAATCATCTTACCTCAAGGGTAAAGCAAGCAAAGCCCTAAATTTATAGGAATAAAGTGGGAAGCAAGAGAATGTAAAATGGGGGAAAATTAATATTGGGAGGGAAAAGGTAAATAGCAAACTGTACAATCCAGAACATAGGGAAATTAATATCATGAGGCAATATCCTCTTACTCAGCTGAAGGAATTTTTATTTCAAAGAGCAAGGGAAAACAAGAGACAATTATATAGCAACTGTTTAGAAAATGAAACTTAAATGACTATGTTAGAAGTTTCAAGTGCAGGAAAAATACAGGAAATAAAGAAGAATTGAATATATATAAAGTGAATATATATATTTATATAACATAAATTTAAGTAAATCATGGAGTGTCTATAGACATAATAAATATTGAAGAAATGAGGGAACTAAATCTTTTTTAAAAAAGGCAGAAAAGATGAAATTTTTAAAATTAGCAAATCCGTTGAAAGGGAAGGAAAAAGGAAGAATTTGCTTGACTAAAGTAACTCTCAGGACCTTAAATATGAATAAATTAAACAACTAAATAAAAGAAAAAAGAAAACAGATTGTATCCTTAAAAACAAACAAACAGATGAGTGACTATTGGATCAAGTCAGAAAATAGAGGAGATAAAACTAATGATGCAAAGTTGCAGGAAGTTCAGAAGTGAGTGTCCTGGGTTCATCTAGGTATGGGCTCTGGTGGTTAATTTAGACAACACAAGTAGTAGTATCTGCAGATATAGAAATTGTTGTGTTGTAAAAGAGAATACAAGTTCCAAGACTGAAGACCTAACTGACCTTTATTTTTCCATTCATGATTTTTGGTTGTCCAGATTAGAGGTAAAATTTCAGGAGCAAGGGGAAGAAAAACTGAGGAATGGAAAGGAACAGAATTAAGTCATCCAGTTGAATGCCTTGCCTAAAAAAGATGCTACAGCTAGGAATTGCAGCATAAAGACATCAAAAGGAAAGATAATAAACTTCTTTGACCACACAGATTCCCTAAATACCAATCTGTTAGTTTACACTACATGTGTGTTACTGGTACTGTATGTAGTTGTGGGAAAGTGTACCTCAGGCTTATAGAGGGAATGTTTTTGTTACCATTGCTCATTTGATGTTATTTTTGTGAAAATCCTTGCTTTGAGCTAATTGTGTTAACTGGCTATAAAGGTTAACTCACTGTGAGAGTACAGATAAACAAAGGACTTTGAATCTAGAAGAGTCAAGGTATGAATTAGAGCTTTCATACACAAAGTTCCACACTCATCATCTTCCACCTCCAAAGAAAAGTAAGAGAAGTACATTTGGTAACTTTTGTTTTAAAGTCTGTCAGACAAGCTGCCTCACTGACCTGAAAAGAAGTGACAGTCCAGCTTCCTTTCTCTGCCTGGAACTCCCAGACTCAACAGCTCTACAGATCAATAATGTACTAATCAGTCTACTTCAGTAAAGATGCTTAAGCTCAAAGGATTTCTCTTAGACATTTCATTTCACAAAAATGAATATATAACCCCACCCTTCAGAACCCATAACTGTTACTGATCTCTTCTTCTCCCAAGGGATAAAATCACTTACTTTAGTATATAAGTTCAAAGATAGAGACTATATATAGGTCCAGTTTCACATGGAAAATTATCAAATGGTAACAAAGGCAAGTGCATTCTCTATAGAAGCTAGGCAAACTCTTAAAATAAGGAAGGCCACTGAAAAAAGGTCTTTTCCTTTTGATTTACTTCTTATTTCTCATTATGTAATACACACATACAAAAATATGTATGTATATATACACATATGTAGGCATATATGTATATGTACATCCACATGTGACATTTATTTATAAAGATACCAAGGGCTGCAGTCATAATTAAAATTAAAATGATACAACATTGGTACAGCATGACCAGAAAATGTATGGAAGACTCAGGTAAGAATTTGATCAATTTGATGATCTGAAATATTAGATGAATGGTAATAATGATTTGAAATTAGTAAAAGATATTTTTCTCTTAAGATTTATTCATATATTTTTCTATTTCACTTTCACTTACTGATGTACTACTCCTACCCTCTTGCAAAATAGAAAGTCAGTTAAGCCAACAGGAACTATACTTAATGCCATATGTAGCTTCTTGAACCCACTAGCCTGGGGTAATGTTGATTTTTATCAAGTGATTGGAGGTAGTAGGTAATGATTAAGGAAAGAAACTATAATTTCCCTGAGGATGCCATAAGTGGACACTTCTCGCCTCCATCATCAGAGTAGGCAAGACAGCCAATTATTGTATCATTAGATTAATTAGTATGGGTAGTTCATGATGATCTAAGACATTAGCTATATTGAGATTTCCCCTGACCTCGGAGGTCTGACTAGTAACTTCGGGTTGATTAGAACTTTGTAATAATTGACTTCCTGCAGAATTGCAGTCATAGTGAGACTTCCATAAGAATGGCACAAGCAGTTGTCTATGTAGTATAGCAATGTAAAATGGCTTTCCTATTTCATTTTTCTATTTCACTAGCCTGACAAGGATCCTGAAATTTTATGTATTATATGTGGCACCCAAAAGTCATTTTTATTTTAGGGGGAAAAATATTTTTCCTAAGTGAAACAATATGCCTCTGAATGGAGTCAAAGGTACTTCTTAACTCTTGCACTGTTTTATTTCTAATTATCTGTGTGGCCTTAAGCAATCTACTTTACCTTGCTCCATTTTATGCTCCATCAATGAAAGAAAGGAGCAGGTTGGGCTGGGTGATCTTTAAGGTCATTTTCAATAGGACAAGCACAATAAATGAGGAGTCATGGTATTGAGTAATAATCCTAATTGTCACCAATTCTGTTACCTTGAGTAAAGCACTTGATGCTCTCTGAGGATCGGTTTCCTCTTTTATAAAATGAGAGAGACTAGATGATAACTGTTTCATACCTATTTTAACATTCTATGATTCTATGAATGTATAATCTGAAACTAATAAAATGACTAGTTCATCTATTATATATTCAAATGGATTCAAAATTGAAGGATCCACTTATAATTAAAATGTTTATTGGTTAGGTTAGAGAATAAATCATTATCAGTCATTAACACATCATGTTAAATATATTAGTCATATAGAGTCATTCATTCACTAAGAGAAGGTCAAAAAGAATGGACTAGTAAATGACCTTTTTTTTTTTGGTGGGGAGAGGAGTTCAAGAAAATCTATATTATTGGTTACCACCAAAGAGACAGAACAGGTCTGAGGAACTAGAGTAGAAATCTTAGAATACAACATTTATCCATGTGGTTTGAAGAAAGGGGGTCTAGACAGAGAAGTGAGAATAACAAAAAAGGGAGACTGAAGAGTATTGAGAAAAACTTCTACTGCACAATTTTGCAAAAGATTGACCTTGACCATAGTTATCTTTTGTGCTATAAAGAACCATCCACTAATTCATCATTATATCATAATGTCTTAGCATTTAGAGCTGGAAGGGACCATGGAGATCATCTAGTCTAACTCTTTCATTTTAGAGATGAGAAAACTGAGGCACAGAGAAATTATGTAAATATCACATAATTAGTAAATAATAAAGATTGGCTTTGATATTTATAAAGCTCTTTACAATTTTCAAAGAATTTAGATTCAGAATCTCATTTGAGCCTCTTGTTATTTGGGTTCTATTCTTATTGAATCTCACAAATGATAGAAAGAGCTCTACCACAAGTAAGCAAACTGTATTTCTTAATTTATGTCTTCCATGTCTTAGTCAGCATAAAGAATGTGACAAAAAGGGAGTTAGTAGGAAGAAGTAGAGATAATAGCAGAGTTAGAGGCTAACTAGTGGAATAGAATGAAGGAAACTGCCAAAAGAAATAAAGTAATGGACCATAATTTCAAAACAACAACCAAAATTTGAGATGTCTTTAAAAATGAAACCATCTATTAAAGGGATTAATTCAAATGAGTCAGATTATTAGAAGGTCATGTTTTTGTTCTTGTATCCCAAAAAATTAATGTTTTTTTAATTGTAGTTCAAAATTAAAAGTAATAATCTAAGGAAATAAGAGATTTAAAGGGCACTACTATCATGAGGAGAGTATTATATCATTACCTGATATAAACTTATATAAATGCAGCAAAGTATCGAACATAACTAAGATTGAGCCTCTGACCTGATCCATCAGGAGAAACTACCCTATTTTTCATTCAGTGCACTCCAGAAGTGGACTATATTTATCTCTAATGGAATGCTAACTAATGCAAATGTTGAAAGACCACAAAATAATGCTTTGCTAAGATATCACAGGGTAACTCTTGAAGGAGAAATCATGATAAGAAGATAAATGAATCCTATTTTAGGGAAAATTCTACTTTTAAACTTCCTTTCTAGTAATATAAAACTAGAGGGATCAGGCTTCTATTAGAGCAGGAGAGATAATAGTTTAAATATCAAGAAAACTTTTCTCATATGAATTAAAAGTAAGAATGAAGTGCCAAATTAAAAAAAAAAAAAAAAAATGGAATCTCCTTCTCAATTGGCCCTTCTGAAAAATAAAAAGAGACCAAAAAATTCATTTATAAAACGGAAGTGTTACAAGCCTTAGAAGGCTGATAATAAGAATATGCCCCCTTTACCTCTCAGTCACCATAACTATTCTGGTGCAGACCCTCATGCCCTCATATCTGGACTACTGCAGTAGACTGGAGTCTGGAATCGGCTGTTTGGTCTGCTTGCCTCAAGTTCCTCCCCTCTCCAATCCCTCCTCCATGCACAAGTTTGATTATTTCATTTCCCTATTTAATCAATTCCACTGACTTCCTTTGACCTTCAAGATCAATTATGAAGAATTGTTAAACTTTTCATAAGATTGTAACCAGACTTCTTCCTAATTATTTCCTTCCAGGTGCTCTGTAGGCCAGTGGCACTAGTTTCCTTATTGCTCCTCATGTGTAGGGCAGCCTATCTCCTAAACATGTATTTTCATGGGATAGTCCCCATATCTGGAATTCTCCCTATTTTTTTTTTTATCTCTGCTTCATGACTTCTTTGGCTTCCTTAAAGTCCCAGCTAATATTCTCATCTATACAATGATCCAAGATAACTCTGAAGTACTTAATTCTTTCCTCAACTCTGAAGTACTTATTCTTTCCTCAAAGAAAGAATTGGTGGAGTCTGAATACAGATCTAAGCATACTTTTTTTGCTTTATTTTTGAGGGGTTTTTTGGGGGGTTGTCTATGTTTCCTTTTACAACATGAATAATATGTAAATATGATTTGTATGACTACACAACTATAATTTATGTCAAATTGCTTGCTTTTACAATGGAAAGGGAGGGAGAAAATATGGAATTTTTAAAACAAATGCCTATAAAGGTTTTTCATGTAATTTTCATGAAATAAAATGCAAAATAAAAAACTTACAAAATAAAATCACAGGTAAAATTCCAAATTCTGCAATAAGACTTCCTCATCTCCCAAAATGTTAATTGTTGTTGTTTCAATACAGATTGTTATGTCAAGGGGATAGTTTGCCTATAATCTTGCCAAAAAGTCCTCAAACCTGTGTAATCCTAATAAACCAATTATATCACTCCAGATAAGGATCTATTAACAAATACTAATAGCTAATATTCATATTACACATTAAAAGTTGCCTATATAAACACATACACATATAAGAACTAGAGAAAGTCAGAAAACAGAACTAATTTTGTTACTATATATATATTTACATATGTATAATATACTTCAATGGATATACAGTTTTATCAATGTTAGTACTCTCTCTCAGGCAATAGATCTGTAGATCACAGACTAGACATGTCTTTCCATCCTGTGCAACTCCATATATTCCCTATAAGGCCTCCACAGGAGGTCTATCCAATGTGGTGATGACCTTCCTCTTTCTTAATATATCATATATAATCTCAGTTCGATTCTCACTTTATTCAGCAATCCTCCTACCTTAGTCATTTTAACTTCTCTTCTTATTTGCTTTAGTAATTGTAAAAATCTTTTTAAGACAATTCTCTTTAAAAAAAGCATATCCCTGCTCACTTAATGATGCTGATTTAGCTACTTACTTCCTTAATAAAAATTAATTCTCTTTGACATTAATTCCCTCAACTCCACTCCTCTACTTTCCCTAAACTTCTCAGAGCAATATCTATTCTTTCCTTCTTCCTTACTTTTTTTAAAGTAAAGGTAATCCTACTCCTTGGTAAAGCTACCTATGTTGTTGGTACCATTTCAAAGGACCTTCAGGACCTCACTCCAGTAATCAACCTCTCCACCTTTATAACTTTAGTCTCCCCCTAGAGTGGTCTCTACTTATCTACAAACATACAAAAGAAAGAATCAATCCTTAAGTGTCTAACATGTACAGACTCTGTACTGTCTTTCCAAAAACTATCTATTTGATTCTCACAACAATTCTAGGAAGCAGACACTATTACCATCTCCATTTTACAGATGAGCAAACTGAGACCAAGTATAACACTCATCTGTCCAGAATTACACAGTTAAGAAATGTCTGAGCTGGATTTAAATTCATGTTTTACTGATTCCAGCTCCATTGATCTACTGAGCTATGATTTACCTCAATAATCTCCCTTTCTCTCTTTTAATGCCTGCAGTTAAAATATCTGACTAGGGTAAATCATCAAAGTTCCTTTGACTGACCCTATTATGTCATGATTTTCAAATATCTCATAATCCTGATCAATCTCTTCTGAAACTTCTCCAACATATTAATTTTATTTGTAAATGTAGCATCCAGAACACAATACAACCACTATCAATGATCTTTCCAGAGAACCTTATAAAACTAGCTATACCTAATGGTTCCACATGTTTGCTAACCTACTCTCTTCCTAAACTATTTAAATGCAGGCTCTATCCCCAATATTCTATGGAAATTATTCTCTTAAGAGTATTAATTGCTCTCCTTAATTGCTCTGTCAAAGTATCTCACTTTTGGAAGAGACTTCATTACATCTAAAATTCACTTTATAACATCATTATTATGGACAGAACAGTGAGATTATAGTTATTAAAATCTAAGTCCAAATTCAACCTTAGACACTTACTAGCTATGTGACCTTTGGCATGTCATTTAACCCTATTCTCTCAGTTTCCTTATCTGTAAAATGAGGATAATAATAGCACCTACTTCCAAGGGCTTTTATGAGGGTCAAATTAAATAGTATATGTAATGAGTTTGGCATAGTACCTGAAATAAGATAATTCTATGTAAACATTAACTATTATAATGATGATGATAATGATTTTACGATCATCCAACCTCTGCGTGAAAATCTTTGACTATATAGTATTCACTATCTCCTAAAGCTATCAAAGTACTTTTTGTCAATTCTAATGGTTAGAAAATTGTTTCTTATTTTCAACATCAAATCTAAACTTCTCATCTTCAAGTTCTACCCATTGCTTTTTTGTTATAGTATTGGGCTCAAGCAAAACAAATCTAATCTTTCCATGTGACAGTTCTTTAATATTGGAAAATCACAATATCTCAATTAATCTTTTCCAAGATAACCATAACAAGTTTCTTTAACATACTGCTTGCTGTGTGGCAAGATTTCTAGTATTCTGATACTTATGGTCACACTTTTCTGAAAATCTTTCATCCCTTTAGTAAATCTCACATCTTCTACCTAATCTTTCCTGGTTTCCTTCATATCTCAGCTGAAATCCTACTTTGTCTAAGTTTTTCTCCTCCCTCTTAATGCTAATTTCTTCTTTCTGATTATCTCCAAGTTGTCTTGTATTTTATCTTTTCTGTTTCCCCATTACAATATAAGATCATTGAAAGTAGAAACTGTTTACTTCATTTATTTGTATTGCCAGAAGTTAGTAAATTGTCTGACACATAATTGATTCTTAATAAATGCTTTGATTTGCTAATTTGTGTATTCTTTCTTCGCTAATTTCTGTTTTCTCATCATTACCTATCTGCAATGAATTTTACATATTTCCCTTCCATTTCCAGTCCATTCTCCCAAAAAGATTCACCTTCACCATATATAAATTGTTTTACATCTGCTCAAAACTCTTCAAAAGTTACTAAAATCATAACATTCAAATTCATTCCCTTAATGTTCAAAACAGATGATTATCTGTCATCACTATACATTTCCAGTTTAATTTCATAGTATTTGTCCAATATGTTTTAGCCAGACTCACTAAGTGTCTCACACTTTCTTGTCCCTATGATTTTTTAAACATTATTCCTGGATTTATTTTTTTCTTGACCACACTTGTTGTGTCTTAATTCCTAGCAAATCACCTCCTCCTCAGTTCTCTGAGTCAATAATAACTTTGCCTTGACACTTCCAATCTCTCATAGCTTCTCATAGCATTTTCTTCAAATACCACTCCTATACACTTACTATATATCAATTAATATTAGAATTGTTTTCACATGTGTCATAGTTTCCTACTAGACCATGAACTCAAAAAGGACAGGGCCATGCTATTATTTAAACTCACTATCTCTGTGAGACACAGCACTGTTTTCTGCACAAGGTAGACATTTAATAATTGTTTTTGAATTGAAATAGATGAGGTGATTCCTCAAAGGTCTTTTTCATGCTAAAATTATATGAAATGGAGTCTAGTTAAGACCTTATCCTTTCATCCTGAGAATGCTTCAAAATGTGATTTTTCTTTCCTATAGAATCATTATGGATGGAATTATGGATGGAAAGTGATGAGAATTAGGTGAGGGGTACCTAAATGAAATTAGGGTTAATTGAGGCTTAGGTTCAGGGTACAGGGAGTCAAATAGAGCTCTCCTGCAACCCCTTTGGATTCGGTGCAAAGATACAGAGTTAAATGAGGTCTAGTCGCGGTGCAAGAGTTCTCTGTAAAGGAATTTACAGACTCCAAAACCTAGATTAATAAAAGAAGTTTATTATGGGGTTTGGAAATAAGGTTGGAAGGTAGAAGGCACCAGGGCCAAAGCTGCCATCAGGTCAGCAGGAACCCTTGACATAGTCACAGTAAGGATGCCATGTTTGGGGCTCCTGCAAAGAGTGGACTCCAGGGTTCCCCTTTTGAAGGTGGGTGAAGTCCCAGGTTGGCTCCTGGATGGTTTTGGCCAGGGTTAGAATTTGAATAGAATTCAATAGATTTTTTGATAAGGAACTGTTTGTACTTGGGGTGGGGGTTGGGGAAACCTGAACAGATTATTAGAATGGGGGCTGGGACAGCCCAAATTAGCTCAGATCCAATGGGGGCTGGGAATTAGAAAGGAATCTTAATGCACATCAAAAGGACCTTAAAAATCAACTTAGGCCTGAAATGAAATTTTCTTGACCACCCACCTGACAAGTGTTCATGTTTAAAGACCTGCATTTAGGAGTTACCAGCTGGTGAGATATCCATTTGAGTAACCAGTTTTCATGGAGTTTGCCCTTTTGTCAATCTAAATTTAGCTCTTCTACTTATTACTCTTAGCTTTGCCTGTCAGGACCAAACATAACAAGTTGTCAGAGAATTTCTGATTCTCATATTAATTGATATTATATGTATAATTATTATACTATCTAGATTTGTTTGAATTCCCATATTTTCCAGGAGTTCTGGCTTGGGAGTCAGAGCTACAGCTAATATACTGCAGCAGAAAGTGATAAATAAAGAATGGTTGACATGCTAAAAATTCCTATGTTCCAGAGCTCATAACTGAGAAATGAACCAAACCAGAGGCTACTATACTCCTGTTTCCATCACACTAACTAATTCTGTATTCCTTTGAATAATCACAAGGCTCAATAACCCTTAAGACTTAAGAAATGTTGCTATAGGACTCAAATACAATTGTATTATCTTTAAAATACCTGCAGCCATGGGCCTGTCATGAGAACTATTTCCAGACCTAAGAATGATTGTATTCTTGTCCACCTCCTCGTAAGTTTTTTTTTTTTTTTTTTAATGTATATAAGCTCTGCCTCTGCCCCAGGAAGGAAAGTTCTTCCCCATGAGGACTTCATTTTGTAAACTTGCCTTCTCTCTCTGAAATTAATTAAATTACTTTTTTTGCTTCCTGACATACCTGCCTCTAACCTGCTCTGTTCTGCTCCAGTCATCTCCCAACTGTTCTAACCTCTATTTGGCCATGGATCCAAATGGCTTTGGAGGGGAAAGTGAGGCAAAAGGGACTTTACACAACTCCCCTCATTAGTAAGTAAAAGAGTTGAAATTAGAACCCAAGTCTCCTACTTCCAAGTATAGCTCTCTTTCCACTATAGTACATTCTATCTCTATATGCCTTGAAGTCTCACTATATAGCTATCATCACAAATCCTCTGGAACCACCTTCTGATGAAACCCTTATTTTGATAACTAAACCTCCTAGATGTAGTCCTAAATAAAATTGTCTTTTACTTAATTCTTTTTAATTTTCATTCAGTTGAAGTAGAGGGTAGCATAATAGAGCTCTGTGCCAGGGATCAAAAAAACTTGAATTCAAATCCAACCATAGAAATTTAGTAGCTGAACCAATTCTTTAGTCTTTGTTTGCCTCAGTCTATATAGTGCTTATTATGGGTCAAGCACTATGCTAAGCTGCTATTCATAGATATTACTTTATTTGAAACTCACAACCTTATGAGTTAGACATTATTTTCATTATTGTACCTATTTCACATGGTTGTTTTAAGGATCAAATGAGATAATATTTGTAAAAAGTTCTTACATATAAATATTTATTCCTTCTTTTCTTCTTCCTTTTCCTTTTTTACAGAAAGAAGTATTGTACTTACGTTTTAGAGCTTAGGCAAAGAAAACGTGTAAGGAAATTCAAAATAGGTTTTTTTCTTAAATATATCAAATATGTGACATAGCAATTATTTAATGTATTAATTCTAAAACATTTGAAAGATCTTATAATTTATTCCAAAATAATATAGTAAGTCACTTATGATGGTGTGCAATCTACTCCCACCTCCTCCAAATTCCAGAAAAAGCCTACTTCAATCTGTGACTCTTCATTCCTAAAGAGAGGATGCTGATAACAACAGTGGGAAGCTATCTGCAGTTCTATTAAGCAAGTTTCACAGAATCTCTACTTCCTTTTGGAGGCAGACAGAAGGGACTTCACATAACACCTCATGTAAAAATGTAACACCTGCAATCACTACACTGCAATCTCAGGATTTGGTGTAAATCCATGCCTGGCTCTGAGAATTGAACTTCCAATATCTATCTGGGTTGAAAGCGGAACCCACTGTGATCCTTCAATCTCAATATATCCTCTATGAATACTACTGGCATGATACAATAGAAAGCAATTACAGGGAAATTCCAAGAGAGATCACTAACTTTGTAAGCCCACTTATCCTAGCTGACACTCACTAGAAATGCCATTGATATGATAGACTTCAAATTATAGCCTCAAGAGTGTAATTTCCAAAGTATATGTGCTATCTGAGCCCTTAGGTGATATATACTATAAAAATGCATGTCTCTCTCTTTCTCTATATCATCTTTTCTTTCAAATAAATGGTGTGAAACTTTTTAATAAAATGCAACTCATTCAGTTGCACCCTCCAATGGATTAATTTACATCCTAAGTGATTCAGATAATTGTATACTTGGTATGCAAAGAGGATATAAGTCTTTTCTTGCCTTACATTTCTCACTTAGATGAAGTGTCATGTGGAGCCAAGTCTGGCTGAAAATATGTGTAATGGTATTTAAAAGTTGACATGTAATATCCTGTATGGTGAAAAGTAAAATGAGATTTTTAGAAATTTGTTGGTAGCAACATCTTTTAAATTGGTAAAAGTTGAAGGCACCCATGTTTTACTTTTGATGAAGAGAAACTATCAGAGAAATTATTTTAACAGCTCTAATTAAAAGAGACCAGACAAAAAGTAAAGGAATCTTAATTTTTTTCTGGCATGATATATTTCAGGAGATGGAATGAGAAAAGAGAAGAGCATCAGCTCTAATAACTAAGTCTTCAAAAAAACTTTCATTAACATTTTTTGGGGCTACCAAAAAATCAGAAGGAGAGGTGCAATATTTCTTAATAATTGGTTCAAAATTTTGTTTCTATGGGGAAAGCAGGTTTGAAAATATAAGATAAAGGGTAACAGCATCATTGACCAATGTTATAAACCCTCCCTTTTTTTTTCTTTATAACATAGATTTTATCCTACTGCTTTAAAATTTTAACAAAACCTTAACAAAGGTTTTAACAAAATCTTTAACAAATAAAATGGAACAAATTCTCCATTAAAAAACAATCTTTTGGGGCAGCTGGGTGGCATGGTAGATAGAGCACCAGCCTGAAATAAGGAGGACTTGAATTCAAATTTGGCCTTAGACACTTAACACTTCCTAGCTATGTGACCCTGGGCAGCAAAAAAAGAAAAGAAAAGAAAAGAAAAGAAAAGAAAAGAAAAGAAAAGAAAAGAAGAAAAGAAAAGAAAAGAAAAGAAAAGAAAAGAAAAGAAAAGAAAAGAAAAGAAAAGAAAGAAAAGAAAAGAAAAGAAAAGAAAAGAAAAGAAAAGAAAAGAAAAGAAAGAAAGAAAAGGAAGGAAAGGAAAGGAAAGGAAAGAAAAGAAAAGAAAAGAAAAGAAAGGAAAGGAAAGGAAAGGAAAGGAAAGGAAAGGAAAGGAAAGGAAAGGAAGGAAAGGAAAGGAAAGGAAGGAAAGGAAAGGAGGAAAGGAAAGGAAAGGAAAGGAAAGGAAAGGAAAGGAAAGGAAAGGAAAGGAAAGGAAAGGAAAGGAAAGGAAAGGAAAGAAGGAAAGGAAAGGAAAGGAAAGGAAAGGAAAGGAAAGGAAAGGAAAAGGAAAGAAGGAAAGGAAAGGAAAGGAAAGGAAAGAAAGGAAAGAAAGAAAGAAAGAAAGAAAGAAGAAAGAAAGAAAGAAAGAAAGAAAGAAAGAAAGAAAGAAAGAAAGAAAGAAAGAAAGAAAGAAAGAAAGAAAGAAAGAAAAGAAAGAAAGAAAGAAAGAAAGAAAGAAAGAAAGAAAGAAAGATAACCAAAGAAGCAAACTCAAACTCCAAGTACCCAAGAAAACTACTGAGTTAAAAAAGTAAAGGCAAATCATTTTCTTGGCCCCATAATCTATCAGACTCTCATTTCATGAATTAAATTAAATAATGCATAAAAATTTAAAACATTATTTGGATATTATTGTTGTAGTCACAATAATAATGTACTTCTTTATGAATTTTTCAAAGAAACTAATATAGAAATATTCCTGGGACAAGTTGCTACTATTCTACTATATTAAATGTTCTTGGGGTTATTAAACAATTGCTGAAGATAACTACTGTTTTTTTCAGTTGTGAATGAAAGAATTGGGTCATAACTTTGTCCTCAAAAGGCACATCTAAAGCAGGATCATCAAATCACTTATTTAAAAGTACTTTATAATCACTAATTCAATTCCCACTAACTTTACAAGGGAGGAAATTGAGACCTAAAGTGATGATCCCAAGGACACACAGCTAGTGAGTGATAATGGAAGGATGGGGCTTCTAAATCTAGATGACTGGCCAAATTAGGAAGATAACCAAATTTTCTCATTCTTACTCCAGTGAACTATTTTTTACAAGCACAAAATTTTGGAAATAGACCAAAGAATGGTATTGCTGAGTCAAAAGATATAGGTAATGTAAGTTGGACATAATTCCATATTGCCCCCTAAAATAATAAAACCATTCACAATTCTATTAACAATAAATGTCCAATTTTTTCTTCATCTTTCCCAACATTTGTCACTCTGCCTTTTTATCATTCTAGCCAATCTGATAGATGTAAGATGATATATCAAGGTTGCTTTAATCTGCATTTCTGTAATCAGTAGTTATTTGGAAAAATTTTATATCATTATAAATTGTTTTGATTTTGTCTTGTAAAATTGTAGGGATTCCCATCCACTGGGGAATGACTGAACAAGTTGTGGCATATGATTATGATTATGTTGCTACCAACAAATTTCTAAAAATCATGTATGTGATGATATGATATTATAACTGTTATAAGAAATGGTGAGCTCTGGGTTTTGGGGGGAAAACCATGGAAAGATTGCAAAAAATAATGAAGGGTGAAATGAGAAGAACCAAGAAAATATTGTATACAGTAACATCAAAATTGTTTCAAGAATGATATTAAGGGAATGTTATTTTACTAATTAAAAATACCATATTAGATATAAAAGACATAATGGATGCTATATGTGATAAGAGAAATCAGAAGTCATTGACCTGAACACAGATTCCGTAATCATATCTAGCCCTAGAAGCCAACCCCACCTCTGTTAAGTACCACTAATTAATCTTTCTATAGAATTCAGCTGACACTAATCAAGTTTTCTATAGAGCTAAACTAAAGCTACCGTACCAGTACTTAACTTTCAAAAGAACAATTGAATTAATGTTAAGTACCACCACTTAAGCTTTCTATAGATTTGAACAACCACTAATCAAACTTTCTATAAATTTACTGAAACCTAATCAAGCCCCAAAACTTCTCTATTGTTTCAAAAGCCCCCAAGGCCTAACTCTGATTTTATAACTAAGTATTCAGGCTGTACCAACTGGTAGAACTCTAATCTCATCTAGGAGTTTTTGTCCACTGAGGGACAGAGATCTCTCAGTGATTTAAAATAAACTTTTACTTTTTTATTTTAGAAAATTGAGTAAATTATTTTACTAAACCCGCTCCTTGTCTCACACATAAGCCTGGATATCCCCAACATATGTACCCAGAGAAAAAACTGATAAAGACTTGCATAGAATAATTATATATGTGTTCATATATATATATGTATATACAAACACTCATATGAGCATTTCCAAATATATTTAGAAATGCTCATTTTATTCCATATATTAGAAGTTAAAGCAAGTTTCTGAAAAAAAAACTCAAAATGAATTATGATAAAGAAACCTCAGCAGTATCACCATAACTAACATTTATATCCATCCACTATTTGTCAGATGCTATACTGTTTTACAAATATTATCTCATTTGAAAATTATCTTACTAAAATAATTACAGTAAGTCATTTCATCTTCTACAGAACTCCAGAAAAATTCAACCAGAAATCAACAGAAAACAGGAAAAGAATTCCTCAAAAAACAAAACAAAACAAAACAAACAAACAAAAAACCCTAGTGCCTATGCAGGCAAATAAATCATCTCAGAAATTTTTCAGATCAATCAGAGATTGGTCAGATGCACCTGGGTGGTATCAAGTCTTCATCAAAAGACAGAAAAAGAAGATGATTCTCTAAGAAAACTCCACCATGATCAATAAAGGGATTGCCCACAGTATTGAAATCACAACTCCATTAAAATCTCTAAAAATGCAAACATTCCTATTTTATAATTTCTTAGGTGGAACTCAGCTTATGTATATGAGCTTCATTGATATACTGTTAATTTTAGCCCAAAGAACATTTTCACACTATATTCATCAAAACCTGTTTTTGCAAGTCCTTTGGTGTCTTCTTCTTTAGCAACTAGTTCACAAAATAGTCTGGTTTTGGCTGAACACATGAACTCCATGTTTATCAAAACCCATAATCTTACCTTCATAGAATTATTTCTCTTCTGCATATTCACAAAGGGATAATTTTGACCAACTAGCAGTATTACTTCAGACACTTACTATGTTTCCCCCTCCCCATATTAGTAAATAATTGTGCTGAGCCATGTAATTTCTTTTTTCTCATCCTGTTACCTATAAATGCAAGCAAGAGATCCAGTATTAAAGTACATCTCTTATCAGAATTTTCTTAATTTAAAATTTGTTTTGTTTTGTTTTAATAAACTCACCCATGAAAAGATGAAACCCACAACCCATGATACTGGCCTTACTACCAGGACCAAAATTCTCTTCCCTAAGCAATTAATTTTATTTCATTTTAGCCATGAACATACACACATGCACACACACACACACCTTTAAGACACTGGCAAAAAATAATGATTTGGATAGATGAGAAACATATCAATTATTCTAAGCTTCAAAACAAAATTTTTAAAAATTATTTATGAATTTAGAATTTTTTCTCTAATCAATGAATTTAGAGGCCATTATAAATGATGTCTCTCTAACTTTTATTATGCACATGTTACATCTTTTCCCAAGGGTTCTTAACCATGAATTTTATATAGCTATCTGTCTGTCTGTCTATCCATCCATCCATTCATCCATCCATCCATCCACTTACCTACTTGCCTATTTACCTACCTATTTACCTATTTACCTACCGACTTATTTTCCTATCTATCTATCTATCTATCTATCTATCTATCTATCTATCTATCTATCTATAAATGCATATATACATAAATATATATCATCAACATACATATACTATCAACAAGTACATGTTTAAAATCAACATTGTTGATTTCTTTTGTTATTTTTTGTATTTTTATCTTATATATTTTCAAAAAAATTTTTGAGAGAGTGCATACCATTGCCACAATGTACTGAGTCCATAGAGTGATATCTAAGTAGTTCTATCTTTGATCTGAGAAGCACTGGGTAGGGTGTGCCAGAAGTTTTATATAAGCAAAGAACACTAGTGTTGAGAGGTAGCATGGGGAAGTATCAAATGAAAAATAAATAAATGAAAGGAAAGATGGGTTGGCCTGAAGATAAGCCACAATTGCAATGCAGTCACAGGGAAGGTACAAAATATCCTATATTTCTATCCTCTGATTGATGCCCCCAGGTGGTCATGCTATGGCCTAGTAGGATATTTGTCCCCTACTTTGGAAACCATTGTTGGACTTAAGATAAAGACCTGTAGTCAGCAAAACATGAATTCAGATTCTAATATTGGTTGTGTTACTGGGTGTCTGAGTCTCTGGCAAAATTATAATAAAAATTACAAGTATAATTATGGTTGCTTCCTGTTCTATGTATATGTTTTATAAATAAAAAAAGTTCTGAGTATTTCAGGTGCATTATGACATACTGATTTAGCCTCATGTGCATTTCAGAAGTGACCTGGCTTTAAAAAAAATATAACATATACTCAATCTAATTTAAACAGTCAAAATTTTCTGGAAAATAATTGTGTAAAAATTACCACCTAATGATATTTTCGTTCACATTGAAAAAATATCTTAAGTGCATTGGGAATGCATACATATGCACACTAACACACATATGAGATATGCATATAAATAAATATATATTGTGTGTATATACATACATATGTAGATATTATTTGAAGAAAATGCAAAATCTTCAATCTTCCAGGCTACGGCTAGCACCCTCCCTAGTATCTATATTCAACTCTTTGGCAGGAACTATTTCATTTTTTCTCTATATTCTTAACATCTATATTTATAGCCAATATATAAGTATTTCAATTAAGTACGTAGAAAGAGCTCTGGACAAGTACAGGTTCACAGAAATCAGAATTAGATTACCTGAATTGAATTCTTAGTTCTTATTTTTCCTCATCATATGACAATGAACAAGCAACTTAATCTGTCTGACTCTCAGTTTCATTATCTGTAAAATGGGAATAATTCCCACACTATCTCCTTTATAGGTTTTGAGAAAGAACACATTTTAGAAGTAATGCGGAAAAGTGGATATGGCACTAAGATATTGCATGGGAAGTGTTTTGCTATGTACTATAAAAATGCCAGCTATTATTATTTAAGGTTAATAGTGTTGAATTCATATACCAGTTCCACTACTTACTATCTGGGTTATCTTGAGTAAATTCTTTTCTTTGGATCTGTTTTGTTTTTTGCAAAGTAGAGGATAGAAGGAGAGGTAGAAGGAACATAAGAAATTTAACTTTTCTTCTAATTCTAAATTTATAATCTTAAAATCACTAAATCAAGGTAAAGAGGAGTAGGAGAAGCAGGCCTCTGACAAAAATTAGGTTTGGCATTTCCCCCTCAATACATCCAAGTTTAGCACTCAATTATATTCTATCTAGTGTTCTCTAAATTATGACACTGGATTAAAATTTCTGTTCCAAGTCAGGCAGTTAGATGGTACAGTGGATAGTCAACAGCCCTGAAGTTAGGAGGATTTCAATTCAAATCTAGCCTCAGAAACTTAATACTTAATAGCTGTGTGACCCTGGGCAAGTTACTTAATCCTAATTGTCTTGAAAAAAATAAAATCCATTGTTAAAACTTTTACTAGCTATGTCTTTAAAACAGGGATAATAGTTCTTATTATGCCTTTCTTCATACCTTTATTAGGAGGTTAGGGTGAGAAACATGTATACACACATGTTAATGACCACATTTTCTTTTCAGAATAAGAAGATATAATCCTATAAAACTGTAAATCAAAGGAAATGCTTTAAAAGCAAATGAAACCATTATTTCCTAGCAAGACTAGAATTAATCATTCTTATTTCATGAAGGGCTTCACATTCTGTGTTGACTGTAATGAACAACAAAGAGGAAAAACAATGGAGTTGTTGTAGTAGAGCCAATCTTACCTCATGTGATTTAAATCCCATCTGATTTAAGACTCAACATGATGAAATTATCAGACCTTTAGGGTCATTTTAGAGTAATATACAGTTTTAACATGATAAAGACATTATGTACCATAGTAAAGGGGAAGCTATGTGGTGTAGTAGGCCTGAATTCAGAGAGACTCATTTCAGTGAATTGAAATCTAATCTCAGACACTTGTGTGTATCTGGAAACTCCTTAGCCTAAAGTAGATTAATACCTTTATCTCAACACGTGGTCTTAGAGAGTTGCTTAAAGCACTGAGAAATTAAAGAACTTTCCCTGGATCTTATTGTATGTGACAATATGCTACTCATAAAAGTTCTTTTATCTCATGAAACCCATTGTTTTTTAATTATCTATTGCTGTACTTCAACACAAATACACCAATATATGGTAAATAAACAAATTTATCAGCAATGAAACAAATTAGAGTGGGGATAAATTAGGAGGGTCTAATTAGACCAATTAGGAAATCTGCAGAGGAAAGATCGCAAGAGGACTGAATAAAAAAATATTGTCTACTTTGAAAGCAAGAAAGGGATGACAGAGATACTGAGAGGTAGAATTGACTAGACTTGCCCACTAATTGGATATGAGGTGGAAGAAGTAAAGAAGGAGGTGCACTGAGTATTATACTCAGTGCCAAATCAGAAAACTGGAAGGATGATGGTATATACATAAATTCTAACATAAATATTGAAGTTTAGTATATAGGTTTATTGCATTAACCTATGGGTTTATGTGGTAGAAGAAACCTTAGAGGTGATTTAATTTAACTCTGCCTCCACCTTCTATTTATCCAGGTAGAGAATCATAACAAAGAAATCAAGTTATTTGTCCAGCATCATTCAGCTGAGATAGTAGAACTATGCTTTTAACTCTATTCATTGGATTCCAAATCCTTTACTCTTTCTACTTCATCATACTGTGTTCTTTATAGCATACTACCACAGAACAATTGAATCAGTGGGTAGAAAATAGTAATGACAAGAATAATTACATAAATTCAATCCTGTTGCAAACCATTTACTTCATTCTGTCTTATGACTATAGCCTAGTCCCCAGACGTTGGAGAGCCAGATCACTAATCTATGCTCTTGCTTTCAAAGCCATTAATGGAAACACATTATCACTATGGAATAACAACTCTATGTGTGACTCAATGGCAAATCATACATAGATCAGAGGTCACATAAGGAAAATCTCCATAGATCAAAATAGCACATATTTTCAATTTTTTTTTCATTCAGGGTTCATTTACTGGGCATATGTAGACAACCAATTAAATATTTGAGTGAGTAATTAATCTTGCCACTTTCAGACAGTGAACAATAACCTTCTTTAGACTAAAATGTTCTGGGAAGAGGGAAGAAAGCTTTATCTAGGATATTACTTAAATAATTGCTCTTTTAAGAAAAAAATGGAATTTTAAATGACTACTTTGCATTTCATTACAGGTTATTATGGGACAGGAGTAAAGCTTGTCAGTTGTCACCCTCATAATGTCAGAAGAGAAGCTAAAATGCTTGTAATGTTAACAAGTGATTACTCACATGTCATTATCAAACTGGAAGGAACTCAGGCATCTTTGCAAAAGCTGCTGAGCTCAAGTCTGATTTCCTGGTACAGCTGCATATGATATAACCCATGTCTTAAGTATTTTTATGAGTCAGCCTTCCAGTCAGACTTCCCAGGGTTCTTTTGGAGAGTCTAGCAAATGAAATCAGTACTAAATGACTAAGTCAAGAGACAAATGTTATAGTTCCGAGTCCCTTGTCAGTTTACCCTGTTAAATGTCCTTGATAACCAAAAGGTCCTTAATCAATCATTGAAATATTGAGAAGCTGAGAATTTGGCAAAATAGCAACCCAAAAGTTTTCCTACTCAAAGGTCTCTAAAAATGGGATAGGATTACAATCAGGCACATCTCATGTATTAAAAGAACTCATTTCTCCTCCTCTCTACATAAAATAATTATATTTTAACTATAAACAAACATGGAAGATGTAACAATTATATGTTAATGCTGAAATAGCAGGACAAATAAGCCTGAAAAACATAACTTCGTTGACTGAATTGCTGCTTAGCCAAGCCACAAGTGGCTTTCTATAATACTGAGCATTGTACTGTAGAGGAAGATATAATTGCTACTTTTTTTATCACATATATTGATAATTCACATAATGTCTTCTCTAGAAATGGATCCATTTTACTGTAAAGTAAATGATGATGTTTTAATTATTGTAGCAAAAAAAAAAAAAAAAGCATGTTTGAGGATGAGATTATATCTATTTGAACTTTTAGGTGGCAATAGGCCAAAAGAAATAGAAAATGCCAAGACTGAGGGAATATAGCCTACATAAAACAAAGGAATCTCTGCAGCAATGAACTAAAAGGCCAGATAAGCAAAAAGAAACCAAAATTGCAAAAATTTCAAGAGACAGAAGAAGATTTTATTCCCAAGTCAATGATTATGGCCAGAAGCTAGGAGATCTGCAGGAGTTCTAAAAGTAGATGAAGGAATTGTTTAAAAAATAAAAAAAAGAAAAAAAAAAAAAGGCTGAACAAAAACAGGGATATGGGACCTGAGGGTGCACAGATTACAAGGGGCAGGTGACTAGAAACATTGAAGAGGCAACAAAAGAACTGTCTTACTGAAGTAGCTTCCTAACTCAGCTTCAACTGTTTTAGAATTATCTCTTTTCAGTGAAAACCCATTTTACTAGAGAAGAAGTACCACCAATGGTACTGATAGTCACACTGGGGATGGTAGTGTAAAAATGGCTAACTAGGAGTTGAAATCCAAAATGAGTCATGAGGTGATGAAAGCTACTAAGTATCCTTCAAGCTCAAGGTATCAAACCTAAATAAATTCTATTTCAGGATACTGAAAGAAATTGGTAAATGTTGTTAAAATTTTGCCAGTGAACTTCTTGTTAATTTGTTCAGTCATGTCTGTCTCCTCCTGACCTCATTAAACATAGCATATCAGATCCTTCTAGACTTCACTATCTCCCAAAGTTTGTTCAAGCTCATGTTCATTGATTCCATGATACTATGTATCCATCTCCCAATCTCCTTTTGCTTCTAATCTTTTCCACCATCAGTCTTTTGCAGTGAGTCCTGTCTTCTCATTATGTGGCCAAATTATTTAAGCATCCCAGCCTTGATATTTGTCTTTCCAATGCTGAATTAATTTCTTTAAGTATTGACTGATTTAATTTCCTTGCTTTCCAAAGGACTTTCAAAAGCCTTTTCCAGCACCACAATTCAAAAGCATTGATTCTGCTGTGCTCAGCTTTCCTCATAGTAAGACTCTCATAGCCATATATTACTAATGGGAAAACCATAGCTTTAACTATACAGACCTTTGTTGGCAAGGCAACATCTCTACTTTTTAGCATGCTTTTCATATTTGCTATAGCTTTCCCTCCAAGGAACAAATGTCTTTTAATTTCATAGCTTCAGTTGCCATTTATAGTAATCTTTGAGCCCAAGAATATAAAATTTGACACATCTTCCATTTCCTCTCCCTCTATTTGGCAAGAAGTGATGGGACCAGTTGCTATGATTTTAACTTTTTTTTTTTTTTTTTAATATTAAGCTTCATGCTCTCCTCTTGTACCCTCAAAAGAAGACTTCTAAATTCTTGACTTTACTGGAGTGGCACAGTCTGTATTTCCAAGATTGTTGATATTTTTCTTGGCAATATTAATTCCAGTTTTTGATTTCTCTAGCCTGGCATTTAGAGTAATATATTCTGCATATACATTAAATAAATGTATATTTATTATACTTATTTATTAAATAAATAAGGTGAAAATAGACAAGCTTATTTTACTTCTTTCCCAATTTTGGGCCAATTAGTCATTCCAGGTATAGTTCTAACTGTTGCTTTTTGACCCACATACAGGTCAGGAGACCTATAGGTTTCCTGGCAAGTCAAATGGTTTGGTATTTCAATCTCTATAATTATTTGTCACACTTGTGATCCATACAGTCAAAGAATGTAGTATAGTTAGTGAAGTAGAAATAGATGGGAGATTCAGTATTTTTTGTTTATTTATTTGGTTTCTTGCTTTCTTCCTGGAACTCTTTTGCTTTCTATACACTCCAGTTACTATTGGTAATTTGTTCTCTAGGTCTCTGTCTTTGAAAAACAGCTAGTACTTTTGCTAATTCTCAGTTCACATGTTACTGAAACCTAGTTTGCAATATTTTAAGCATAAGTTTGCAGTTATATGAAATGAGCACAGTTATCTGGTCATTTGAACATTCTTTGGCATTGTCCTTCATTAAGATTGGGATATCAGCTGAACTTTTCCAATCCAATGGCCACTATTGGATTTACCTAAGTTCCTGACATATTGAGTAAAGTATTTTAACATCATAACTTTTAGAATTTTAAATAGTTCAGTTGGAATTCTATCACTTCCACTAGCCTTATTTTTAGAAATGTTTCCTATGGCCCATTTGACTTAATTCCCCAGAATTTCTGGTTCTATAGCTATAACCACATCATATCAGTGATGTTAAGATCTTTCTTGTATAGTTCTGCTGTATATTCTTACCATATCTTCTACCATTTTGATTATTTGCATACCTATTTTTACACGATACATATTCTGGATGTCTTTAATTTTCTTGAAAAGATCTCATGTCTTTCTCATTCTTGTGTTTTCTATTTCTTTGCATTGCTCATCTAAGAAAATTCTTTTATCTCCTACTTCTAGGGAAAGTATGGAATTTAACAATTTAACCAAAAGATTTGAAACTAAATCTTCTTAATTCTTATATACAACATTCTATCTCATAAACCACACTATCACACTAATAGAATATTGTACATTGCTGATAATATATACTTGTATTTCAGCAATATATGAGAATTTTTTCATGATGTTCTTTGGACAGAATGGAGATCTAGAAACTGTGACCAGTGAAATAAATTTCAAGTTGGTTGGATGACTCAGTTCTAAGGGTAGTGATTAATGAATTGAAGTAAACCTAAAAGATGTCTGTGGAAGAATTCCATAGTTTAGTCAGACAGTAAGTCAACAAATATTTAAGTGGCTAGTATATTCTGGAACTGTGCTAAGCACCAGTAGCACTCTACTCAACATTTTTTTTTATTAATTTGTTGGTAACATAAAATAAGAACAGATAATTCATGCATTACGTAGCTAAGAATCCTAAAAAATTTGTATAGAAGGGTTAACATGGTCTAAAAAAATGAAATTTAATGGAGTTTGCTCTTTTGGATGTCTCCTGAGACTACTCACTAAAACTCTAAGTTCAGTTTTAGTGAGTAGTCTCAGGAGATATCCAAAAAAGCTAATTTAATCTTATGTACTTCCTTAACAGAAACATGTCTAGAATGAGGCAGAAGAAAGTCTTCCTAGTCATATGTCCTTTGGAGTACTGTTTCCAACTTTTGATACCACATTTTAGAGACAGCTTTGACCCATCACAGTATGCCAAGAAGAGGGTAACCAAGCATATAGTGAAGGATAGCTAAACCCTGCCATACAGAAAGGAACTATTTGAAAAATAGAAGATGTTTGAGGTGGGAGATATTTGATGTTCTATGCTTAAAATTGCCTCCAGCCCTAAGCATGTATTCCATTTTTGGACAGCTCTAGTTTTTAGAAAGTTTCTCCTTTTATTGAACTCAAATAAAAGTATTTTATAAACATTAAGCAGAGAGAAATTGGATCTCTTATTTTATTTGTATAGAAAAGACCTAATTGAAGACAATCTTTCTAAAAATACAATTGTGTCACTATCTATGAAACTAATAGTCTTAGAGAGTTGCCTAAAGCAAAGAGAGGTTAGGTAATTTATCCACGGTTACCCCCAGTATTTGTAAGTGGAAGGACTAAAGTCCAAGTCTTTCTTCAAAAGCAGCTGTCCAACCACTGTGCTGTACAACAAAAATGTGAGTAATGGTGATGATGATGATGATTGAATTTTCCAAATTTTTGACATTTTAATAATTGCACTTTAGTACAACTATTTTCCTTTATAATCTTATATGTTTTATTTTGTTCTTTTTAAAAATATTATTCTGAAAAGGGTCTTGCTACATGGCCAGAGTTCCAAGATTTAAAGCTTAAAGTTTAAAACTCCTACTCTATATTACATGTGAGTCTGTTCTAGAGATCTGCTAGTGATAATGATTGAAAAACAGTTTGCTTGCTAGATAATGAAAATATAAGGGTAGTGAGACTGTAAGATAGTAAGATTAGAAAATATCTCTTTGTTGGTTTAGAGAGAGGGTTCTTTACCCATGGATCTTTTATCAGAATAATGTTTACATGCAGAGAATAAAATAAAAAGGGATTATAAATAAAAACAATTATATTTAAATAAATATATATATATATAATATTTTTATTTTTAAAGTTCACAGTTCCCACATTAAGTATTTTTTAAGATAATGAAATATCTCTTCACTGGATTGTTTCTCTTCTTGGGTAACAGAAGAATAAAGAGCTTGGGCACTACTCAGATCACCAAGGGGGCACTGACAAACCTTGGCAACAACATAGATTAACTAACATAACATAACCAATCTAGTCCACTGTCAGCAGATAGAAACAAACTAGAGCACAGATATATTCATATTCAAAGATTCTACCTCTCATATTATTCAGATACTTTTTGACCTCAGATTGAATTTTCTAAATTGAATCTTCAACCAGAAAGTCATGAGAAACAATATATTATTTTAAAATAAATATTTTGGCCCTTCCTTAATTAAACCTATCACATTCCCAATCTATAAGATTTTTTTTCATGGTTCTCTTCTTGGTAAATTATTTATAGATATATAGATGTAGATATAGATAATTTTAAATGATTTCATTTTCTTTCAGGTTATGATAGTATTCCGTTATATTTCTCAAGGTTCTGAAAAATGTTTTATGCATTGGTTATTCTACAAGAAGTTTGAGGTTTGAAGCATATAACTGAAATTTAATAGTTCATCAACAAACCATTATCACCCACTAGATGCAAAGTATTTTACCAGGTTCTGAGAAATAAAAAGAAAAAAAAAATGCAACACTAGCTATCATGGATCTCCCATTTGACTGAACATTCACACAAATAAGCAAATGAAAAATAAAAGGAAGCAAGAGCTTATATTTAAGAAATCTGGGTAGGGGGTAGATTAAAGTGAGGAAGGAGTGCATTCCATCACCATCATCTGTAAAGTTCTGAAACTTTTAAAAGGTGTGCTTGAATCAGAAAACTGAGCACTTAAGGCTAACTACCTATTGGACAATGATTCTATTAGCATATGGTTGGAAAAATGCCCCTTCTCACTGTTCCATGCTAGCTCGATGTTTGGTGTATACAGATAATCCTAGGAAGGATTAGAGTGTAGAGAGGCCAGAGAACTGTACTTGGCAGCAGGACTAACAGAAGGGAGGTTGGTGGCAAGCTTGTGGTGGTTTATCTGTCTCCTTCACTTCTCCCTCTGAAGACGAAGGACCCCTGACTCCTGATATTCCTGAGGCCTCCAGGGAGTTAGCCCAGACTTTACAATTGTCAATAAGCTACTAATATCATCTTGGTAGATAGATTAGTATACGATATGTGAAAAGGTATGCCTTGTGGAATAGTTTGAAGTCTAAGCTATTAGATATACTCTATTAAATATACTTCTCTATATGTAAAGAGAACAATATAAATATATATATATATATATATATATGTACATATATATGTATATGTATATATGAAGTACCATACTACTGTCCATTTAAGGAATTAGTAAGGAAGCTAGTAATTTTTTTTTTCTGATAAAGAAGTAACATTTTCAAACTATAGTTTTAGAAAGAGTATGTGAGTAATAGTATGAATTAAAAAAGGAAATTTTCAAAGCACAAAAGCTACATAAGAAGTTATTGCAATAGCTCCAGAGAGGTGTGATTAGGAAGTAAGCTGATATAGTTCCATGGCAGTAGAGAGAAGAATATAATTGCAAGAGATGGTACATAAATAGGGCTGACAAATCTTGGAAATGGATTAATTAGATATAGAAGCTGAGAAATAGAAGAGACAAAAGTTGAATAGCTAAAAAAGGATGTTTGCTTTCTTTGTTTTAAGATCTTCTTTCTTTTTTTTCTTTTTCCAGTGGAAGCTGACTGATAGAAACACTGAATAGTAGTATTTAATATTAGTATGACTGATGCAAGGTAGTATGAATTTGATCTATTGTTTAAATGATTGAATAGATTCCATCTAACAATGCAGGCAATAACTTCTTTGCTTTTTCAGAAAAGTTATGAGCTTCCTTAAGAAGCTGAATTGTGAGTCATTAAACAGGTCATTTCTTTTAAAGCAGAAGGTTAAATGACAGACTTTGCTATTCACTAACAAGAAAATTTCACTGAAGACAAAGAAATGGAATTGCTACTTTAAGTAAGTCAAAAGTGATCTCAAAAATATTTAGTATTCCTTAGCAATGCAAAATTTCCTGATTTTACTCTCATTTACAAAAATTGACCACAACATTTTGATTCATATCAATAATTACTTTGTAAGTTTAAAAAATGGGAACATTTTTTCCCTTGTTTCTCTCTATTGTAAATTGTTTCTAAAACATCGTCAAAAACAGATTCTGATTAACTTTTCCATGTCTACTGAAATTTATCTAACATATGCATTGATATTTCACATTAAGGCCAAAAATCCTGAAATTTTTTTGGCACAGAATCTTCTAAAATCTTATTTTGAATAATAAATGGTCTCTTTATTTGTTTAATTAATCCATCTGAGGACTCTAGTTGGTGAGTGCCACCTGAGAAAAGAAGGCATGGAGAAAAAGACATTTCCATTCATTACTAGTTGAGAAACTTTCCTTCCACAAGAGGAACATATGTGCTCCTTTGGCTGCTAAAAACTACCCCCATCTGTTCAGATGCTATGGAATATACAGAAAAGTTGCTCAGCCTTGCCCAAGGGGTTTAAGTGTCATAAAATGATGAGTGTATATGAGCAGTCTGTAAGAGACTTGAAAATTCCCAGGTTCACCTTGCACAAAGCACAGGAAAACAATATTCAGTAGACCACCTCCACCATGTCACAGACTACATTCCCTAGAAAAACATAAAATTTGAGAAAGGGAAGAAGGTGGCCAAGAAAAGAACAAATATTTTTATGCCATTAAAAATTTTTGCAGGTGTCTTGGAAAATTCATTAAATTCTGAAACAGATGATGCCTTTAGGACAAAGCATCTGATGTGGAAAAGAAAATGCAAAGTAAAAAAGCCATTCTAAATGTTGTCATGACAAAAAGTTAATCACACCTCTATTGAGACTGGATCATTCTTGTGTACTGGCACAATGACAAGAATATTTTATTTAATGTCAAACCATCTGGGTTGATATCATAGTTCTACTTGTTACTATACCTGTGTAACCATGGACAAGTTGGTTTAATTTTTCTGACATGAAGTTTCCTCATCTTTACAAAAATAACCCCATTAGACTAGGCAATTAACTAAGGTTGATTGCAGTTCTTAATCTTATGATCTAATAAACATAGAAAAGAATCATTAAAAAATTAATTTTCTAAAAATTAAAAAAGAACCATCAGGAATTAGTAATGGGGGAAAATGCTGACAACTTTGGTATCTTTCCAAAGGGAATAGGCTCCTAAGTTTGTATCTGTACCAGACTGACATTCTGAGGTATGCATCACTTATACTATATTAATGCTGCTATTGATCATAAGATCAAAATTTTAGAATTAGAAGTGAACTATGAAGTCATATAGTACAATCCATTTATTTTATGTATGAGGAATCTTAATTCTAAAATGATTAAATGACGCTCCCAAGGTCAATTAATATGTAGTAGAGATAAGATTTGAACCTAGATATTCTGATTCCAAATCTAATATTCTTTTTTTACTCTTCACTATCCTAGATGATCAAAAATTCAGCCTCGTTGAATATAAAATAATAAATGAGATAAGGCTGCAATCTGTAGTAGATAATTCTGTAAGCCAGATTTCAGCAAAAATGAAAGAGAACATCATTAAAACTTTCCTTGAAATCATCATAATAGGCTGATTAATCTAATATTTTTACATTTATTTTTGGACTTAAAATACTTATTTTATCCTCCTCCTATCCCTCTTATAGAAAAATAAAAAGAAAGAGAAAATCCTCAAGGAATCATATAGATGATAAAATATAATCTGTTGTTACACTGGCTAAGTTCAGGCATGTATATTTAATTCTGCATTGTCTGTCCCTATCCTTTCTGGCTGAAAGTGGGAAGTTTACTTCATCCTCAGTCCTCTGAAAGAATAGTTTGTCATTGTATCAATTGTTTTAAATATTTCAGTTATTTTCCTTTGTAAAGATTTCATTTTATAAATTGTTTTCTTAGTATTGCTTACATCACTCTGCATCACTTCAAAGAGGTCTCAGTTACCTCTGAAACTGTCAGTTTCGTGATTTCTTACAGTGCAATAATATTCCATTATATTCACTGCTATAATTTATCCGTTCCCTCAATAGTTGGGCACTTTAGCAATTTCCAATTTGGGGGAAGGAGAAGGAGGAAAGGTTACAATAAAAAGTTAAAAGTGCATATAAACATAAATATTATTAGATGTTCTTTCTTTCACATTTTAGGAAATACAGACCTGGTAGAGGTGTTGCTAAATCCTTCTAGGGCCTAATCCCAATTTGCTTTTCTGAATAACTATACCAATTTATAAGTCTACCAAGAATGCATTAATTTGCCTATTTTTGCATACACCTCTTTTGTCTTCTTTGCCAATCTGATGTGTATGAGCTGGAAATTCACAGGTACTTTAATTTGCACCTCTCTAATTATTAATTATTTGGGACAATTTTAAATATGGTTGCAAATAGTTTATATTATTTCATACCTAATGCTTCTTGATCCCTCAATTTCTCACCCTTTTTCATTATTTCCAATGAGATGCTTTACTTGTTCCACTATAAAATAATTTTGGAATGATTTGATTGTTTTACTACTAAATAAGTCAATTTAAGAAGCGATAGTATTTTTATCAAATTTGTTAGAACTAGTGAGAAGCAGTCAATATTTATTAAATTATTTAGATCTACTTGCATTCTGAAAAACTGATATTTATATGAAAGAAATTTCTTTTTCTATTTCTTTCTCCTAAGTTTTCTTGGAAAAATACAGTAATGCTAAGGATTCATGTAGATGTGTGCCATTATTTTTTCTTTAATATAGTTATCTACTTCCTCAATGATACACTCATTTTTACAAGTATTTCTTAATGATCTAGTATATATGATTTGTTAGGAATTATCTGGAATTCAAAGAGAAAAATTTCTATCCTCCTTTCAACAAATTCACAATCATAATGTGATAAGACACGCATGTAATACAAATTGGAAGAGGTCACATTTGTGAAAATTATAGCATCTGTAACACCATATTTCACTCCATCTACCATTTTAATAATCTGGAGATTATCTTGGATTCTTTCCTCACCCTTACTCCCATAAGTAATCAATTATTTATCCCTATCAATATCAATTAAAACTTGAAACATCTTTTTTTGGCCTATATTTTCTCTTTTTTATTTCCACTGTCACAGTTATTACAGATTCCCAGTATTTTCACCTATTGTACTGTAATAGATTCACAAAAAATCCTTCCTTTCTACTCCATTTCTGATCTATCCTTCATACTGCAGCTAGATTTCATCCCTTCTCTGCTCATTTTCCTTTTTGTCTCTTCTTATCCAGTAAGAGGATTTCTCTATTTTTTTTTTTTTACACCAAAAGGTTGTTTAATGCAGTGTTTTAATATGTGGGCAGCTGACATTATGCAATGCAAGATAAATATTATATCTCTATATAGAAACTTATAAACATTATAGATATATTGTAGATATATGTAATATGTCTCTATACAATATAAACATGGATATAAAATAAGTTAAAATTATCTAAGGTTTATCTTCTGTCACAGTATGAAGAGACAACATAATACCAATGACCAAAAAGCAAAGAAGGAAGGTATATAGGCAATGTGGATGCATAAAGGGAATGTGCAGTTATTACAGAGAATTCCAACAAGTTGGGAACTCAGGATGGAAAGATTTTCTGACAATAAGTGGATACACTGTAAATGGGCTATAGACTGGGTATAATTAATCTACTGGAGACAAGAATAATGCTGAATAATAACTAGTTTTGCCAACCCATTTTTGTGAGTGGCTCTGTTAAATATGTGGGTCCTAGAGAAGTCCCAATTTTGAAGGAATTTGATTCTCTAATCCCATTTGTCAGATGGATATGCTGACAATACATCTTGTCCATAGGAAGCTTTAGCAACAGGTAGGAGGTGAGTAAAGTAGGCGTTCCTTACAAGCTATCTTCAATACTTTATGATCAGGAGAAAAAGTAATAATTCTACACCTGGTCCCCTTCAACCAAGTAAACTACAGAGTCTTCAGTGTGTATACCACATATGTATTTATTGTTATAAAATCTGTTCACTATCATCTTCCTGTAAAATACCTTGTCTATTAAAAGTCAAAATACTCTAGCTGGCATTCAGTTTTCCACAATCCTACCAGTATGCCTTTTCAGCTTTATATCATCTTACTCATCTCCATTCATGTTATGCCCGTTAAAGTGCTCTGTACTTTGCCTGTCATTAAATATATTTTGTACTCTTCCATCCACATACTTTGTTTTATTCACACTATTTCCTATGACTAGAATATACCCTTTACTGAATTCCTACTCATTCTTTAAATTCAGCATAAATGCCAATTCCATGAAATTTTTTTAAATCCCCCCTCTATTCCCTTTGACCTCAGGTGACACTTTGTTTAGCAGTTCTCTAAAGCACTTTTGTATTAATGTATCCTATGGCTATCAGAATTTGTCATCCTCCTACAATAATAAATTCCATGATTTTAACAATTATGCCATAAACAAATAGAGCATATGACCATGACCTATCACCATGCCCTGCACATATTGGATGCTCAATATCTAATATTAATGTTTCTTAGATGAATAAATGAATTATAAGATCACAAAAATTTCCAAATGAATACTTTTCAATACTTCCATTTTTTACAGTGATTCTGGGAGCAATTATAGACCTGTAGGTGGTACAATGGATAGAGCACCTGACAGATTCAGGAATACTTGAGCTCAAATTTGGTCCCAGAAATTTCCCAAATTTATGATTTTGGGCACACTCAACCTCTGTTTGCCACTGGTGAAGGAAATGGCAAACTCTCCAGAAGTCACAAAGAATCATATATGACTAAAAATGACTGAACACACACAATAGCAATCATAAACAATGTGATATGCATGAAAGAATAAGACACTTAGATGAAAAAATTGTTAATTTTTATACACTTCATTTGTATATCATAATGAATACATTTGTATGTACATGAGAATCTTGCCTCGTACATATAACATATGCAAAGATAAACTTGGATCCTGGTCTACCTGACAGCTAGCTCATCATCCAGTAGTACAGTGGCACAATGCACTATGTCTCTCTAACTCTTTGTCTCTCTCTGTGTCTCTGTCTCTGTACCTGTCTCTCTGTATCTGTCTCTATTTTTCTCTGTCTTTCTATCTCTCAGCTTCTCTCTCTCTTTCTCTCTCTCTCTCTCTCTCTCTCTCTCTCTCTCTCTCTCTCTCTGTCTCTCTCTCTCTCTCTCTCTCCCTTTTTTCCTCTCCTTCCCCCTTTCCTTTTCCCCCCTCCCTTTCCCTCTTCCCTTTTCCCTTTCTTAAAATGTCTCTCTTTTGCTCTCTCTCTCTTCCCTTACCTATTTCTTTCTGTTTCTCCTTATCTCTCTTATATATGCATATATCTATATATTTACATACATAAATATATAAATATATTTGTATATGTAATGTCTATGAATATGTCTATAATATGTAATGTCTATCGATATGTAATATCTATAGATTCAAAAAAATAAACCAACATACAACATGCTTAAGTAAGTTTAATAAACTGTAAAACCTTTCACCCCTTTCATTAATTTTTGTTTGGTTTTCATGAGTCTATATTTGTAGTATATTTCTATATAATTCTAATAACAAGATACATTGTACTTTCTAAACCTAAGAATATGAGAAGCGGTACAAATAAATAAGAAAATTTAGCATTATGGTAATTTGTGGTATAGCATTTTTCTGTGGATGTATTTTTTGTCACATAAGCAAAGGTAAGTTCATATAATTGAAAATCTATAAAAAGAAAAAAACAATCCAGTAAAGAAGGTTGATTAGAATCAGTCTTCAACCCACTCAAAAATCCTTTTGAATTTCAGTTGTTTCATGTTTTTATCTCAAAGTTAAACTATTCTAACTCATAAACTAATGAATAAAAATTGTTTCCCTAAATCATTGGACCTATAATCATCCATCCTTGTCCTTTAATAGTATAGTGTATTTGACAATAATAATGAATTTTTACCAGATTTCATCTTTTTTTTTTTGCACTAGAAGCATAGAATAGTGTTATATGAATGAAACTGATTGTACTTTTAAAAAAATATAGATAGTATCATAATGTCAGACAACAATATGATTCTTTTATTCTCTGTTTAACACAAGACAGTTTAACTTTAATTTAACCATGGATAATAAGTGCACAATAGAGAAAATGGGTGTCCCCTTCCTTTATTTACATGTGTCTCAAATGATCACACTGAAGCAGGTTTATTGGAGCCTAAAAATTGGCTTCAAATTTAAAATGGTACCGAGTTACGCAATTTATTAAAGAATTACATTTCTGAAATTTGCATTTTTTCTTTCTTTCTAGTAAAATGAGTAATGCTGCTGCAGAGTGACAAAGATGCAGAGATAGCTCTGCAGAAAGAAAACCCTGGATACAAGTCCTATCTCTTCCATATCTTGTTTCTGTGATCTTAAGTGAGATGCTTAATCTCTCATTATTCTAGTCAACTGTCTAAGAACATATGCAAAGAAGGTGGAAAATTTGAATGAGTAGAGGGTCTTACTTCAGATCTTCAAACTTACTTCAGACTCAAACCTAATTTTGATTTTGTTCAATATGGTATAGCTGTGAACATCAATCCCTTTAATTGAGTGATTATTGAATTTGGCAAATATTCTTTATGCTTTCATTCTTTTTTTTATACTTTACATTCTTTTCATAGTAAGCAGAACTCAGAAAATAAAAAAGGCTATTTCAATACCAATTATAACTGAAATATAACACCAATGCTCAGCTCATAACCCTCAGACCACATGTATATGGTTCATAAGATAATAAAGACTATGTTTTTAAGTTTTTTTAAGGTATCATGCAATTTTTTATTGGTCATGATTGGTCAGTTGATATGGAAAATAGGAGATTTTAAAACAAGTATCTGAATAGACAAGTGGTTGACAATCCATAAAGACAGAATTTTCAAAATTAGTGACAGACTCCAATTTACAGAAATGTTCTTGAACCCTAATTGCCCCTTTGTTTAGCTATGTAAGTTTGCATTTGAACTGTGACATGACAAACCACAAAGGCTATGTGTATCTTCATTGGGTTGAATTATTTAGATTCTTTATGCAATTATCTAGTAATAAAGGGGTTTAGCAATCCATTGTACTCATCTGTAAAGTTTATGAGAAGTCCACTAATATGAGTCTATGTTGAATGAAGAATTTGGCTTTAACACAATTAAATTTGACAATTATTTCATTGTAGACTTTTGAACATATATATATAGTGAGGAATAGAAAAAGATGCAATACATCATAATTGAGTACATAACAAGGAATAGAAGGTAATATTTATATTATTCTTTCCCCAAGGTTTGAATAAAAGAAAAAGATAGATGTGTATCTGCTGTCAAGAGGGGGAAGCAGAGTCAAATTATTGTTTTGTTTTTACATAGAAAAGGAGGGTTTTTTGTATCTAGAAGGGAAAGAGTCAATGAATAAAGAGAGAAGGGGGAGAAAAAAATCACTTATGAAGTCACCAAAAATATAGGAGATGGAAAATATGGGGAAGAGAAATTGCTTTACCCATTGAAAAATCATGTTTTCCTATTAGTATAATAGACCATATTAATAACCAAATTAACAAAAATCATATTAACATCTTAAGAGATGCAGAAAAAACATTTGATAAAATTCAACATCCATTCCTATTAAAAACACTTGAGAGTCTGGGAATAAATGGACTTTTCCAAATAATCAGTATTATCTATTTAAAAGAATCAGTAAACATCATGTGTGTTTGGGGATAAACTGGAACCATTCCCAATAAGATCAGGAGTGCAACAAGGTTGCCCACTATCACCATTACTATTCAATATTGTATTAGAAATGCTAGCTTTGGCAATAAGAGTTGACAAAGAGATCAAAGGAATTAAAGGTAATGAGGAAACCAAATTATTACTCTTTGCTGATGATATGATAGTATACTTAGAGAACCCCAGAGATACTACTAAAAACCTATTAGAAATAATCCACACCTTTAACAAAGTTGCAGGATACAAAATAAACCCACATAAGTCATCAGCATTCTTATATATCACTAACAAAATCCAACAGTTAGAGTTACAAAGAAAAATTCCATTTAAAGAAACTACCAATAGTATAAAATATTTGGGAATCTAACTGCCAAGGGAAAACTATATGAGCAAAACTACAAAACACTTCCCACACAAATAAAGTCAGATCTTACCAATTGGAAAAATATTAAATGCTCTTGGATATGGTGAGCAAATATAATAAAGATGACAATACTACCTAAACTAATCTATTTATTTAGGGCTATGCCTACTTCCAAAAAACTATTTTAATGACCTAGAAAAATAACAACAAAATTCACATGGAAAAACAAACAAAAGGTCAAGAATCTCAAAAAACTAATGAAAAAAATCAAATGAAGATGGACTAGCTGTACCAGATCTAAATTATATTATAAAGCAGTGGATACCAAAACTATTTGGTATTGGCTAAGAAATAGACTAATTGATCAGTGGAATACGTTAAGTTCAAAGGACAAAACAGTCAGTAACTTTAATAATCTAGTCTTTGACAAACCCAACGACCCCAGCTTTTGGTATAAGACCTCATTATTTGACAAAAATTGCTGGGAGAATTGGAAATTAATATGGCAGAAACTTAGTATTGACCCACACTTAACACTGTACACCAAGATAAGGTCAAAATGGGTTCATGACCTAGGCATAAAGAATGAGAGTGTAAATAAATTTGAAGAACATATGACAGTTTACCTCTCAGACCTGTGGAAGAAGGAATTTATGACCAAAGAGGAACTACAGATCATTATTGATCACAAAATAGAAACTTTTGATTATATCAAATTGAAAAGCTTTTGTACCAATAAAACTATTGCAGACAAGATTAGAAGGGAAGCAATAAACTGGGAAAACATTTTTACAGTCAAAGGTTCTGATAAAGGCCTCATTTCCAAAATATATAGAGAATTGACTCTAATTTATAAGAAATAAAGCCATTATCCAATTGATAAATGGTCAAAGGATATGAATAGACAATTCTCAGACAAAGAAACTGAAACTATTTCTAACCATATGAAAAGATGCTCCAAGTCATTATTAATCAGAGAAATGCAAATTAAGACAATCCTGAGATACCACTACACACCTATCAGATTAACTAAGATGACAGGAAAAGATAATGGTGAATGTTGGAGGGGATGTGGGAAAACTGCAACACTGATACATTGTTGGTGGAATACATCCAGCCATTCTGGAGAATGATTTGGAATTATGCTCAAAAAGTTATCAAACTGTGCAGTGTTTGACTCATCAGTGTTACTACTGGGCTTATATCCCAAAGAGATCTTAAAGAAGGGAAAGGGACCTGTATGTCAAAAAGTTATCAAACTGTGCAGTGTTTGACTCATCAGTGTTACTACTGGGCTTATATCCCAAAGAGATCTTAAAGAAGGGAAAGGGACCTGTATGTGCAAGAATGTTTGTGGCAGCTCTCTTTGTACTAGCCAGAAACTGGAAACTGAGTGGATGCCCATCAATTGGAGAATGGCTGAATAAATTGTGATATATGAATATTATGGATTATTGTTCTATAAGAATGACCAATAGGATGATTTCAGAAAGGCCTGGAGAGACTTACATGAACTGATGCTGAGTAAAATGAGCAGGACCAAGATAACATTATATACTTCAACAACAATACTATATGATGATCAATTCTGATGGACGTGGCCCTTTTTAAAAATGAGATGAACCAAATCAGTTCCAATAGAGTAGTAATGAACTGAACCAGCTACATTCAGCAAAAGAACTCTGGGAGATGACTATGAACCACTACATAGAATTCCCAATCTGTCTATATTTGTCTGCCTGCATTTCTGATTTCCTTCACAGGTTAATTGTATACTATTTCAAAGTCCGATTCTTTTTGTACAGCAAAATAACTGTATGAACAAGTATACATATATTGTATTTAACTTATACTTTAACATATTTAGCATGTATTAGTCAACCTGCCATCAGGGAGAAGGGGTGGGAGGAAGGAGGGAAAAAGTTGGAACAAAAGGTTTTACAATTGTCAATGTTGAAAAATTACCCATGCATATATCTTGTAAATAAAAAGCTATAATTAAAAAAAAAGTCATGTTTTTCTCTAATGTAGTAATGAAGAGGAAATAGAAAATATGAAGAAGAGTAAGAATTTATATCACACCTACTATGTGCCAGGCACTGCGCTAAATGTTTTTCAAATATTACCCTATTTGGACCTCATATCAACTCTTCAAGGTAGATGCTATTATTATCTCTATTTTGCAATCAAGAAAAGTAAGGAAAAAGCAAAGGTTAAATAACTTATCCAGGGCTATATAAATGTTAAGTACTAAGAATACATTTTACCCCAAATCTTTTTGATTCCAAGGCACTACTTCATTTCACCAACTATATTCCAAAGAGACAAAACATATATTTTGAGGTAAAAAGATAGGAAAGCTCATTTCACATGACTTTGATTCTCATAATAATAATCTCAACATGTAAAAAGTGGAGTAATTTTTAAAATTAAAGCTTTTTATTTACAAAGAATATGCATTGGTAATTTTTCCAACCTTGACCCTTGCAAAACTTTTTGTTCCAAATTTTCTCCTCCTTCCCCCACCCCCTCCCTCCCCTAGCTAACAGGTAGTCCAATACATGTAAAATATATTGAAATATACATTAGATCCAATATATGTATACATATTTATACAGCTATCTTATTGTGCAGGAAAAATCAGATCAAGAGGGAAGAAAAAGAAAAACTGAGAAAGAAAACAAAATGCAAGCAAATAACAGCAGAAAGAGTTAGAATGATATGCTGTGTTCCACACTCAGTTCATACTGTCCTCTCTCTGGGTGTAGATAGCTCTCTTTGTCACTGCACAAGTGGAACTGGCTTGAATCATCTCATCGTTGAAGAGAGCCATGTTCATCAGTCTTGTTATTACCATATATAATGATGTCCTGATTCTGCTCATTTTACTTATCAGCAATTCATGTAGGTCTCTCCAAACCTCTCTGAAATCATCCTGCTGGTCATTTCTTACAGGACAATAACATTCATATACATAATTTATTCACCCATTCTCCAACTGATGGATGTCCACTCAGTTTTCAGTTTCTTGACACTACAAAGAGAGCTGCCACAAACATTCTTGCACATACAGGTCCTTTTCTCTTCATTAAGATCTCTTCAGGATAAAAGGGGAGTAGAAACGTTGCTGGATCAAAGGATATGCACAATTTGATAACTTTTTGAGCATAGTTCCAAATTACTCTCCAGAATGGTTGGATTTATTTACAGTTGCACCAACAATGTATCAGTGTTCCAGTGTTCCCACATCCCCTCTGACATTCTGCATTACCTTTCCCTGTCATTCTAGCCAATCTGACAGGTATGTAGTGGTATCTCAGGGTTGTCTTAATTTGCATTTCTCTGATGAATAGTGACTTGGAGGACATTTTCATGTGGCTACAAATAGTTTCAATTTCTTCATCTGAAAATTGTCTGTTCATATACTTTGACCATTTATCAGTTGGAGAATGGCTTGATTTCTTACAAATTTGAGTCAATTCCCTATATATTTTAGAAATGACAACTTTATCAGATCCTTTGGATGTAAAAATGTTTTTCAAGTTTATTGTTTGTTTTCTGATCTTTTCTGCATTTGTTTTGTTTGTACAAAAACTTTTTAACTTAATATAATCAAAATTATCTTCTTTATGATAAAAAATGATCTCTACTTCTCCTTTGATCACAAATTCCTTCCTCCTCCACAAATCTGAGAGGTAAAGTAATCTATGTTCTTCTAATTTGTTTATAATATCATTCTTTCTGTCTAGATCATGAATCCATTTTGTCCTTAGTTTGATATAGGGTGTTAGGTGTCTGTCTATGCCTACTCTCTGTCATATTAATTTCCAATTTTCCCAGCAGTTTTTGTCAAACAATGAATTCTTATCCCAAAAGCTGGGGTCTTTGGGTTTGTCAAATACTGGATTTTTTTATAGTCATTAGCTATTTTGTTCTGTGAACCTAACCTATTCCACTAATCAACTTCTCTATTTCTTAGCCAGTACCAAATGGTTTTGATGACTGCTGATTTATAATATAGTTTTAGATCTGGTACAGCTAGGCCACCATCATTTGCTTTTCTCTTCATCAATTCCTTTGAAATTCTTGACTGTTTGTTATTCCAAATGAATTTTATTATTTTTTTCTTTTTCTTTTTTCTTTATTTATATTTTAAATTAATTTTATAATTGTAATTTTTTGACAGTATATATGAATGAGTAATTTTTTTATAACATTATCCCTTGTATTCATTTTTCCAGATTTTCCCCTCCCTCCCTCTACTCCTTACCCTAGATGACAGGCAATCTCATACATTTTACATGTGTTACAGTAAATGTAAAATATTAGCACTACTGTCTATCTACCTAGGTTACTTATACCTTTGGAATCTAATACTTAATGTGCAACAAGAAAATTGGATTTACATACATATATTATATCTAGGTTATACTGTAACACATGTAAAATGTATGAGATTGCCTGTCATCTAGGAGAGGGAGTAGAGGGAGGGAGGGGAAAATCTGGAAAAAGAATACAAGGGATAATGTTATAAAAAAAATCACTCATGCAAATATACTGTCAAAAAATGTATAATTATAAAATTAATAAAAAAAATAAAAAAAAATTCTCAACCTTTTATTCTTCCATATGAACTTTATTGTTACTTTTTCTAGGTCACTAAAATAGTTTCTTGGAAGTCTGATTGGTATAGCACTAAATAAATAGATTAGTTTGGGGAGTATTATCATCTTTATTATATTTGCTCGGCCTATCCACGAGCACTGGATGTCTTTCTAGTTATTTAAATCTGGCTTTATTTTTGTGGCGTTTTGTAATTTTTCTCATATAATTCCTGACTATTCTTTGGTAGATGGATTCCCAAATATTTTATGCTCTTGACATTTGTTTGGAATGGAATTTTTCTTTGTATCTCTTGCTGTTGCAACTTATTGGTGATGTATAAAAATGCTGAGGATTTATGTGGATTTATTTTATACCCAGCAAATTTACTAAAGTTGTGAATTATTTCTAATACCTTTTTATTAGAATCTCTGGGGTTTTCTAAGTATACCATCATATCATCTGCAAAGAGTGACAGTTTGATTTCCTCATTACCTACTATTATTCCTTTAATCTCTTTCTCCACTCATTGCCGAGGCTAACATTTTTAATATAATATTGAATAGTAATGGTGATAGTGGGCAACCTTGTTTCACTCCTGATGATACTGGGAAAGGTTCCAATTTATCACCATTACATATGATGTTTACTGATGGTCTTAAATATATGCTCCTGACTATTATAAGGAATAGTCCATTTATTCCTATACTCTCAAGCATTTTTAGTAGGAATGGATGTTGGATTTTATCAAATGCTTTTTCTGCATCTATTGAGATGATCATATATTTTTTATTAATTTAATTATTAATATGGTCAATTATACTAATAGTTTTCCTAATATTAAACCAGCCCTGCATTCCTGGTATAAATCCTACTTGATCATAGTGTATTATCCTGGGGATGATTTTCTGAAGTCTTTTTGCTAATATCTTATTTAAGATTTTAGCATCAATATTCATTAAGGAAATTGGTCTATAGTTTTCTTAGTTTTCGATCTACCTGGTTTAGGTATCAGTACCATGCCTGTGTCATAAAAGGAGTTTGGCAGGACTCCTTCATTGCCTATTTTTTCAAATAGTTTATATAACATTGGGGCTAGTTGTTCTTTAGATGTTTGGTAGAATTCACATGTAAATCTATCTGTTCCTGGGGATTTTTTCCTGGGGAGTTGATTAATAGCTTGTTCTATTTCTTTTTCTGAAATGGGACTATTTAAGCAATTTATCCCCTCCTCTGTTAATCTAGGAAGCCTATATTTTTGGAGGAAGTCATCCATTTTACTTAAGTTATCAAATTTATTGGCATAAAGTTGGGCAAAGTAACTCCTTATTATTTCTTTAATTTCTTCTTCATTGGTAGAAAGATCCCTCTTTTCATTTGTAAGACTAACAATTTGATTTTCCTCTTCCCTTTTTCTGATCAGATTTACCAAAGGTTTATCTATTTTATTGGCTTTTTCATAAAACCAACTCTTGGTTTTATTTATTAATTCAATAGTTTTTTTTTTACTTTCAATATTATTGATTTCTCCTTTTAATTTTAGTATTTAAATTTTGATTTTTGTTTGGGGGTTTTTAATTTGATCTTTTTATAGCTTTTTAAGTTGCAGGCCCAATTCATTAATCTTCTCTTTCTCTATTTTGTTCAAATAAGCCTCTAAAGATATAAAATTTCCCCTTATTACTGCTTTAGCTGCATCCCACAGATTTTGGTATGATGTCTCATCATTGTCATTATCTTGGGTGAAATTATTAATTGTTTCTATAATTTGCTATTTCACCCAGTCATTCTTTAAAATCATATTATTCAGTTTCCAATTACTTTTTGGTCTATTTACCCCTAACTTCTTATTGAATGTAGTTTTTATTGCATTGTGATCTGAGAAGAAGGCATTTATTATTTCTGCCTTCCTACATTTAATTTTGAGACCTTTATGTCCTAATATATGGTCAATATTTGGATAGGTCCATGAACTGCTGAGAAGAAATTATATTCCTTTCTATCACCATTCAGTTTTTTCGAAAGGTCTATCATACCTAGTTTTTCTAATGTTCTATTTACTTTTTAAATTTCTTTCTTATTTTTTTTGTGGTTTGATTTGTCTAAATCTGAGAGTGCAAGGTTGAGATCTCCCACTATTATAGTTTTACTGTCTATTTCTTTTTGCATTTTTTTTTAACTTTTCCTTTAGAAAGTTAGATTCTATACCACTTGGTGCATATATGTTTAGTATTGATATGGCTTCATTGTCTATGCTACCTTTTAGCAGGATATAGTTTCCTTCCTTGTCTCTTTTAATTAGATCAATTTCTGCTTTTGCTTGATCTGAGATAAGGATGGCTACCCCTGCTTTTTTGGCTTTACCTGAAGCATAATAGATTCTGCTCCAACCTTTTACCTTTACTCTATATGTATCTCCCTGCTTTAAGTGTGTTTCCTGTAAACAATATATTGTAGTGTTCTGACTTTTAATCCAGTCTGCTATCCATCTCCATTTGATGGGAGAGTTCATCCCATTCACATTTACAGTTAAAATTTCTAATTCTGTATTTTTTGCCATCATATTATCCCCAGATTATGCTTTTTTCCCTTGACCCCCCTGAACCCCTTCACCAATATTTAATTTATAGACCCCATTTGTGATGCACAGCCCTCCCTTTTTACTATCCCTCCCCCCTCCTTCCAAGTCACTTCCCTTTTCTTGTACCCTTCCCTTATTCCCCTTTTCCTTTTCCCTTTTCCTCTTCCCCCCTTTTAATGAGGTGAGAGAGGATTCTATGAAAAACAAATACGTCAATTATTTACTCTTTGAGTCTATTCTGATGAGGGTAAGATTCACACAATGTTTCTCCCCCTCTCTAAATTCCCTCAGATGTGGTAGATTTTCTATGCCTCTTCCTGGGATGTAGTTTCCCTCTTTTTATCACTCCTTCCCCTTTTTCTGATATTACCCCCTTCCCTTTACTACTCCCCCCTTTTTTTATATCAGTAAAATCAAATTATCCATGCGGACTTTCTATATACCCACAACAGAGATATAGTTCTCAAGAGTTCTTTTACCTTTTTCTATTTCTCTTCAGTCTTGTGGATGTAGATCAAAATTTTTGTTTAAGTCTGGTTTTTTTCTTAGAAACAAATGGAATTCCTCTGTTTCATTAAATGACCATCTTCTTCCATGGAAGAAAATGCTAAACTTACCTGAGCAGTTTATTCTTGGTTGCAATCCTTGATCTTTTGCCTTTTGTAATATCAGGTTCCAGGCCCTTCGATCTTTTATGTGGAGGCAGCCAGATCTTGAATGACCCTTATTGTGGCACCTTGATATCTGAATTGTGTTTTTCTAGCTGCTTGCAATATTTTTTCCTTTGTTTGGTAGTTCTGCAGCTTAGCTACAATGTTCCATGGAGTCCTTTTTTTAGGGTCTTTTTTCAGAAGGTGTTTGATGAATTCTTACAACACCTAATTTTCCCTTCTGTTTCTATTATCTCTGGACAGTTTTCTTTGATGATATCCTGTAAAATAGAATCTAGGCTCTTTTTTTTTTATCATAGTTTTTGGGAAGTCCAATGATCCTCAGATTATCTCTCCTAGATCTATTTTCCAGTTCTATAGATTTTCCCAGTAAGTATTTGACATTATTCTCCAGCTTTTCATTTTTTTTTTGTTTGACTGATTCTTGGGTTCTCAATGAATCATTCATTTCTATTTGTTCCATCCTGAATTTTAAGGAGTTATTTTCTTCATTCACATTTTTTAGTTCTTTTGTATATGTCCAATTGAGTTTTTAAATGAATTATTTTGCTCTATTAAATTTTTTTCATTTCCCTAATTTTTTGTGAGTTATTTTCTTTTTCCAATTCAGAAATCCTACTTTCTTGAGACTTTTTTTATCTTTTTCTATTCAGAAATCCTACTTTCCTGTGAATTTTTAACCTTTTCTAATTCACAAATTTTGTTTCCCTGCATCTCCTGTGAATTCTTTATTTTTTCCAACTCAAATTTCAGGACATTGTTATTCTCTATCATAGCTTCTCTTTCCTTTTACCATTTTTCTTCAAATTCTCTTAACTTTTTAATAGTCTCTTTTAGGAGAGGGTTATGTGATGGGAGGCAGGTATCATTCCTCTTTAGAGTGTTATCTGCTGACTCTCTGCTGTTAACTTCCTCAGCGTTGGATACCCGCTCTTTCTCTGTGTAGAAGGAATCAATCGTTCTCTTCAGCTTTTTACTCATTGTTAAAAATCTTTTGGGGTCTGCCCTTGGGGTAAGAATTTTATTTATTTACTTATTTACCAGCTCCCTCCCAGACCGGATGGATGCAACAGCTCCTATGCCTGAGCTAAGAGAGAGCTCTGGGAGAGAGTTCTCCTCCCCTTCCCTGGAAATGCCTCAGAGGTGATATGGTTGCGCTGTGAGGATTGCCCAGTGAAGGACCCTGCTGCGTGGCCTAGAGACTGCCCTGAGGTTTAAGACTGAACAGTAAAAGCAACACAAAGCCCAGCCAATGTGTCCCGTGGAGCATGGATATCAGCAGCTGACATGAAAAGCCCCTGTGCTCAAACTGGAAGTGTCTGCCTGGAAACTGCGGTCCATACTTCAAAGGTTCCGCTTCTCTGGGAATTCTGTGGCTGCTAGAGTTCCACAGCCTCAGGCTAAGCCTGGCACTATGTGGATTAGATGTTGCCTCAGGCTGTGTCCCCCGCTGTTCAGACTCTTAACTACTCCAAGGTGAAGCCCCAGACAGCAGAAAGTGGCTTCACAGCTGTGCCGAGATCTGTTAGGTCACTTCCAGATTGGGGTGGTTCCAGAATCTAGCTTTATATTTTAAAGTGGCTTGATTTCTCTTCTGAACTGCTGTTACAAGCAGAGAAGAGCTAACAGCCTGTGCCAGATTCCTCTATCTGAGTGGCTTCTCTGATCCCAGAGTTCTCCCCAGCCCGATCAGTACAGTGTGCTAGCACCTAACAGTCTGTGCTGGCCTTTTTTCTTCCTCCCCTTGGAACTGACCTTTTCTGTAGAGACTCCAGATTCTCTTCAGCTGGTAAGTTGTGCTTTTAATGCTTGTGGTTTCTATCAGTCCAGCATTATTTTTGAGGCTGATTTAACTAATTGGTAATGAGGGAAGAAGGGAGCTTACAAATTTGTGTGTATCTTCTCTGCCATCTTGGCTCTGCCCCCCCCCCCATATTTTTTTTCTATGTCAATAAAATAGTTTCTTGAGAGTTTGATTGGTAGAGCACTAAATAAATAGATTACTTTAAGGAATATTGTCATCATCATTATATTCGCACTATCTATCCATGAGCACTTGATATTTTTTTTCCAATTGCATAGATCTGACTTTAGTTGTGTGGAAAGTGTTCTGTACTTTTGCTTATATAGTTCCTGACATTCCCTTGCAGATAAATTCCCAAATATTTTATACGATAAACAATTATTTTAAATAAAATTTCTCTTTGTATTTTTTTGCTATTGGATTTTGCTAGGGATTTATAATAATGCTGATAATTTATGTGGATTTATTTTGTATCTTGCAACTTTGCTGAAGTTGTAGATTATTTCTAATACCATTTTAGTTGATTCTATAGGGTTCTTTAAGTGTACTATTATATCATCTGCAAAGAGTGATAACTTGGTTTCCTCATTACCTACTCTAATTCCTTTAATCACTTTCTCAACTCTTATTGCCAAAGCTATCATTTCTAATGCAATATTGAATAGTAATGGTGCTAGTGGGCATCATTGTTTAATCTCTGATCTTATTTGTAATGGTTCTAGTTTATCCCCATTACATATGATGCTTGCTGATTGTTTTAAATAGATGCTACTATTTTAAAGAAAAGTCCATTTATTCCTATACTCTGCAGTGTTTTTATTAGGAATGGGTGTTGGATTCTATCAAATGTTTTTTTTCTGCACCTATTGAGACAATCATATGTTTTTTGTTAATTTGATTATTGATATAGTCAATTATGCTAATAGTTTTCCTAATATTGGACCAGCCCTGCTGCATTCCTGATATGAATCCTACTTGGTCATAATGTATTATCCTGGGGATGATTATCTGTAATTTCTTTGCTAATATTTTGTTTAAGATTTTTCCATCAATATTCATTAGAGATGTTGGTCTAAAATTTTCTTTCTATTGTCATCCTATCTGATTTAGGCATCAGTACCATGTCTGTGTCATAAAAGGAATTTGTTAGGACTCCTTCATTCCCTATTTTGTCAAATAGTTTATGTAGTATTGGAATTAATTGTTCTGTAAATGTTTGGTAGAATTCACATGTAAATCCATCTGGCCCTGGGAATTTTTTCTTAGGGAATTGATTAATAGCTTGTTCTAGTTCTTTTTTTCCAAAATGGGATTATTTAAATAATTTATTTCCTCTTCTGTTAATTTAAACAATCTATTTTTTGTAAGTATTTCTCCTTTTCACTTATGTTGTCAAATTTGTTGGCATAAAGTTGGGCAAAGTAACTCCTAATAATTGCTCTAGTTTCCTCTTCATTGTTAATAGTTCTCCCTGTTCATCTTTGAGATTAACAATTTGATTTTCCTCTTTCCTTTTTCAAATCAAATTAACTAAAAGCTTATCTATGTTGTTGTTTTTTTCTTAAAACCAACTCTTAGTTTTATTTATTAATTCAATATTTTTTAGTTTCAATTTTATTGATCTCTCCTTTTATTTTTAGAATTTCAAGTTTGGTATTTGATGGGAGGGGTTTAATTTGTTATTTTTCTAGCTTTTTTAGTTGCAAGCCCAATTTATTGATCTTCTCTTTCTCTATTTTATGCAAGTAAGCATCTAGAGATATAAAATTTCCCCTTATTACTGCTTTGGCTGCATCCCACAAATTTTGACACGTTGTCTCATTATTGTCATTATCTTGGATGAAATTATTGATTGTGTCTATGACTTGCTGATCCACCCATTCATTCTTTAGGATGAGATTATTTAGTTTCCAATTGCTTTTTGGTGTATTTTCTCCTGGCTTTTTATAGAATGTAATTTTTATTGCATTGTGATCTGAAAAGAATGCATTTGCTTTTTCTACCTTTTTGATTTTGAAGTCTTTATGTCCTAATACATGATCAATGTTTGTATAAGTTCCAGGAACTGCAGAGAAGCAAGTGTCCTTTCTGTCTCCATCCAATTTTCTCCATATCTATCATATCTAGTTTTTTTTCTAGTACTCTATTTACCTCTTTAACTTCTTTCTTAAAAGTAGGTTTTTGTGGTTTGATTTATCTAGTTCTGAGGGAGCAAGGTTGAGTCCTCCCACTATTATAGTTTTGCTGTCTATTTCTTCTTGCAATTCTCTTAACTTCTCCTTTAGGAATTTATAGGCTATACAACTTGGTGCATATATGTTTCACATTGATAATGCTTAATTATCTATGGTATCCTTTAGCAAGTTATAGATTCCTTCCTTATTTCTTTTAATTAGATCAATTTTTGCTTTTGCTTGATCTTAGATCAGGATGGCTAGCCCTGCCTTTTTTTTTTTTTTTTTAACTTTACCTGAAGCATAATAAATTCTGTTCCAGCCTTTTACCTTTATTATATATATATATATATATATATATATATATATATATATATATATATATATATATATATATATATATATATATATATCACTCTGCTTTAAATGTTTCTTGTATATAATCTGTTGTAGGATTCTGACTTTTAATCCAGTCGGCTATCTTCTTATATTTTATGGGAGAGAGTTCACTCAGTACATATTTACAGTCAAAACTATTAATTCTGTATTTCCTGACATCTTATTAAACCCCAAATTAAACTTTTCTCTTTCCTTTTCTCCTTTCCCTCCTTCCCAGTATTTTATTTATGAGCACTACTTGCCTCAAGCAGTCCTCCCCCTTTAGAGATCTTCCCCTTTCATATACCTTTCCTCTACCATTTCTGTTTTCCCCTCTATTTAGCCTAACCCTTCCCTTTTTGCCTTTCCCTTCCCACTTTTCTATAAGATGAGAGATGTTTCTATGTGAAACCAAATATATTTTATATTCTTTCTTTGGACCAAATCTGATGAGAGTAAGATTCACACAATATATAATTATAAAATTAATAAATTAAAAAAATAAAGAAAAAAAAAGATTCACACAATATTTGTCACCCTCCCTTCTTTCCCTCAATTATGTTTTCTTTCCTCTTCTTAAGATGTAATTTCCTTGATTTTACCTCCACTTTCCCCTTTTTTTCTGTTACAATCCCCTTTACACCTCTAGTTTCTTTTTTATAACAGCAAAATCAGATTATACATGTACTCTCTATGTATACCCATAATAGAAATATAGGTCTCAAGAGTTTTTTTTTCTTTTTATCTTCTTATGCTTCTCTTGAGTTCTATATTTGGAGGTCAAATTTTTTGTTTAGCTCTGATCTTTTCGTCAAAAATAAATGGAATTTCCCATTTTCATTGAATGTCCATCTTCTTTACTGAAAGAAAATGCTTAGTTTAGCAAGGTAATTTATTCTTGGCTGCATTTCAAGTTTCTTTGCCTTTTAGAATATCAGATTCCAGGCCCTTTGATCCTTTAACATGGAACTGTTAGGTCCTGAGTAATTCTTATTGTGGCTCCTTAGTATTTAGATTGTTTCTTTCTGGCTGCTTATAATATTTTCCTTGGTCCAACAATTCTGAAATTTAGCCACAATATCCCTTGGGGTTTTAACTCTGGGGTCTCTTTCAGGAGGTCTTCAATGAATTCTTTCAATGGTCATTTTACCTTCTAATACTGTGATATCTGGGCAGTTCTCTTTGATGGTTTCCTGAAAGATGGTGTCTAGGCTCTTTGTTTCATCATGTATTTTTCAGGGAGTCCAATAATCCTTAGATTGTCTCTTGTAGATCTATTTTCCAGGTTTGTTGTTTTCCCATATAGGTATTTTACATTTTTTTCTATTTTTTTTCTTTTTTTTTCTTTTTTTGGTTTTGCTTGACTGATTCTTGTTGTCTCAATGAGTCATTCATTTCCATTTGTTCAATTCTGAATTTTAGGGAATTATTTTCTTCATTTATGTTTTTTACTTCTTTTTTTATTTTTCCAGTTGAATCTTTAAATGAGTGGTTTTGTTCTATGGAATTTTTTTTTCCATTTCACAAATTCTTTTTTTTAAGGAGTCATTTTCTTTTTCTGTTTCACAAATTATGTTTTTTTTGTTTTTTTTTTTTGTTTTTTGTCTTGGAGTTGCTTTGTTTTTCCATTTTATCAAATCTATCTTTTAATGAGTTATATGCCTTTTCCCAAACCCTCTTACCAATTTTTCATTGCCTTTACCCGTTTTGTCCTAGCTTTTTTTAAAGATCCTTTTTAATTTCTTCTAGGAGAGCCCTGCGTGATAGGGACTAGGTTACATCACCTTTTGGGGCTTCATCTGGAGACAATCTCCCTTTAGTCTCCTCAGAGTTTGAAATCTGTTCTTTTTCACCATAGAAGCTGTCTATTGTCAGAATCTTCTTTACTTTTTTACTCTTTAAAAAAAAAAAAAAAAAAAAAAAAAAAAAAAAAAAGAAGATAAGATCTGCTTTTAGGATAAAGGAGGTTTTTCACTCCTGGTGCTGGGTGGATGTGGCCAGGTCCCATGAGATTCTAGTGTTTTGAGGTTCACTATTGATCTTTTATTTTTGTGTGGATGTTTTGTAACTTCTCTGCTCATCTACTGGCTTGAAACCAGGGCAGAGTGGACAATACTGCTGTAGATTCCTACAGATTCCTCCCTGTAGATTATCTGCCAGGCTGAGTCCATCCTACCCACAGAGACTGCACCACTTCAGGATTCTGCAGGTTTTAGCTCAGCAGCTTGTGTTTTGCTGCTTCCCTCCTGTTTCAGATTGAAATAATCCTTTTCTGGTCTGTGTCTTCCTCATAGATTCTCTGCTATGTGGAGACTGCACCACTTAGGACTTTACACTGTCTGCACTGGCATTTGTGCTCAGCCTTGTGCTTGGCTGCCTCCCTCCTGTTTCCAATTGAAACAGACCTTTTCTGGCAATCTTTGAAGTTGTCTTCTGCTGGTAATTTGTTGCACTCCCAACATTTGTGGGTACTGCTGGTCCAGAACTAATTCAGAGTCTGGATTTGCTAATTAGTTTGAGGACTGGAGAGAAGGTCAGAGAGAAAGTTGTGTTGTCTCTGTCATCTTTCCTCTGCCCTGGAGTAATTTTTTTTATATTTTAATAGTTTTTATTTATCAGATATATGCATTGGTAACTTCACAACATTGACAATTGCCAAACCTTTTGTTCTAATTTTTCCCCTCCTTCTCCCCCCAAGATGGCAGGTTGACCAATAAATGTTAAATATGTTAAAATATAAATTAAATACAATATATGTATATATGTCCAAACAGTTGTTTTGCTGTACGAAAAGAATCGGACTTTGAAATAGTGTACAATTAGCCTGTGAAGGAAATCCAAAATGCAGGCGGACAAAATTAGAGGGACTGGGAATTCTATATAGTGGTTTATAGTCATGTCCCAGAGTTCTTTGCTGGATGTAGCTGGTTCAGATTATTACTGCTCTATTGGAACTGATTTGGTTCATCACATTGTTGAACCACATTCATCCAAATTGATCATCATATAGTATTGTTGTTGAAGTATACAACAATCTCCTGGTCCTGCTCATTTCACTTAGCATCAGTTCATGTAAGTCTCTCCAAGCCTTTCTGAAATCATCCTGTTGGTCATTTCTTATAGAACAATAATATTCCATAATATTCATATACTACAATTTATTCAGCCAATCTCCAATTGATGGGCATCCACGTAATTTCCAGTTTCTGGCCACCACAGAGAGGGCTGCCACAAACATTGTTGTACATACAGGTCCCTCTCCCTTCTTCAAGATCTCTTTGGGATACAAGCCCAGTAGTAACACTGCTCAGTCAAAAGGTATGCACAGTTTGATAACTTTTTGATCATAGTTCCAAATTGCTCCCCTGGAGTAATTTTTAATGGAGAAATGATTAATTATTTAATCTACACACAAGAAAAATCAAATCCTGAAGTATATATAAAGGGAACTTAGGGAGGAAATTACTCCATCTGAGAATTCTTGATACAAAAGATAAGTATCTAGGAATCTGAAGTACCCTAAATTTAGAACAGTTTTCATCATTTTTAGAAAATATCAATATGTAAGAATAGCTTAAGATTTTTTGTTTAATTGATTCAAGAAACTCCCACAAATGGACACCCAATGGCAAAAGCAGAAATAATTTCCATGAGGAAAAAATGTATATCTATCTTTAAAAAGACCAATGTAGTTTCATAGAGAGCTCACTGACCAATTTTGATTTTAAGAAGACATGCACAAAATAGTGAATTGAAGATACCGTGTTTCCCCGATAATAAGACACTGTCTTATTATTTTTTTGGGACTAAAAAAACACCAGAGGGCTTATTTTCAGGGGAGGGCTTATTTTATTCTCCATCGCTTACTGAACTTACCGAGTTTTTAGATGGTCCTGTCTCAGCTCTACTCCGCGGCGCTGCTCTCAGTAGCGCCAGCAAGCAAATCACCAGGGAAGAAGAGGATGACGCGCTCACTGCTGCAGCTCTGATTGGATGCAGCTCGGAGCGCGACGTGCGTTTCACCCGGGAGGGGAGGGCGGCGCTGCTTACTGAAGGTACCGCTACGCAGTATATAGCGCAGGGGATCACCATGATGACCGTTTTCATAGTAAGTTCGATAGGGCTTATTTTCGGGGGAGGGCTTATTTTAGTGGAATATTAAAGAGTATGTGGGTGTCTTATTTTCAGGATAGGTCTTATTATCGGGGAAACACGGTAGATGTCTAAAGGGAAAATTTTTTTTTTAAATCCCCTGTGATGTTACCATTAAAATATAGACCACAGCAAGATTGTCTGTGATTGCTAAGGATTAGAAATGGTCTTTTCATTGTAGGTTACTGGCAAAAAGAAAGAGACCAAAGAAATGACTTGCTTAATATGAATTGAACAGTAGGAGACTGAGTTAAAAGTGACCTATTCAGCTATTAATTTCTTGTATTTTCTCTACCAAGGATAAAAATATGACTGGTAAGGCTAAAGTAAAAAGAGTCAGCAAGCAGTTGAGATCCATGATAAGAGAGGAGGTGGATAGAGTGCACCAAATTCCCTTCAAGAAGTTCAAGTTACTAGGTTAAGACAATTGAAATCATAGGGTAGTGAAAGAACTGGCAGGTATGATTGCTGAGGCACTCTGAGAAACTAAGAAAAATTATTAAAGTGACAGAGAGTTCCTGAAAGCCAAGATGTATAAAGAAGATTACATTCTTTTAACATGACCAAAGTGAAATTTGGACTATACACAACTATTACGAGAAAAGGTTCTTTTCTTTCACTTGATGATAAGGGAAGGTAAGAAAGGAAAGGGTGGATGGGACTTAGGAATCTCCCCTTCAACAAACTGTGAAGAGCACAAATTAAATGCTGTACAAACAGAGTAAGAAATTCAGTTGTGATGCTGTCAACATCCAGAGAAAGATCTGGTGGGGTCTGAATGTAGATTGAAGATTACTTTAAAAAAAAAAGTATTATTAATCTTGGGATTTGGATCTATAATTTCTTTTTGCAACATGCTTAAAGAAATTGGAATATGTATAATCTGCTCAAAGATGGGAAGGGAAGGGGGAGAGAGAATTCAGGACTCAATATTCTTTTAAAAGAATGTTTAAAATGCATGTAATTGAGCAAAAAAATTAAAAATTAAATGTTCTATATGCATATGTGTATATATTGCACAGACATATTTACATAAAAATTTCATGTTGATTTGATGATTAAAAGAAAAGTTCTACATAATAAAAATCATCATTTTATACATCTTTATGGAAATATCAATCTAATTTGGTTTTAAGTAAGTTTAGAATAAATAAAAGATATATTTAACAACTAAAATTCAGGGATATAGAAATGGGAAACTATCATGTCAATTATTTTCAATGGGAAGAGAATGAATTAGTCAGTCCATAGACAGATATGCTTAACTTCTATTCCTGGAAAGATCCTAAAAGATATAATTAAGTCAGTAATTTCTAAGCATGTTGAAGAAGAAGCAATGTTCATTAAAAGCCATTATGAGCTTGCTAAAAACAAGACATGTCAAACTTATCCTCTTTTTTGATGGGGCAACTAAACTGATGTCAAGGAAATCCAGGGTCAAGATGGATTTTGTCTTAATAGATTAGATTCTCTCATACTATCTCATGGATAATATGAAGGGATGTTATCTAGAATGTATTGAGATGTATATAACAGGGATTTTTAAACTTTTTTTGTGTTATGAATCCCTTTTGCTACCTTGTGAAGTCTATAACCCCTTCTCAGAAAAATAAAATAATTATAGAATTTACTTATAATAATCAAAATAATTTTTAAAATTCATTTATAAACAGAAGTTTAAGAGCCCTTGAATTGCAGTGGGGATATAAGAAATAATATCAAACCAAATCTAAGTTCGTCGAGAGAATTAAGAGGACAAAAAGTGGATATCATGCCATATAAGGACTGCATAAAAGAACTGGTAATGTTTAACTTGTGAAAAGGAAAATAGTGTTTAGTCATTTAAATATTTGGGAGTATTTCATATGGAACAGAGACTAGGACTTCCAAATTTGACACAAGAATAAGAAGCTATGATAATTAGGTAAAATTAGTGATAAATACTTTTGGACAACTGAAACTGTCCCCAAATGTAAAATGCTGTCTCAGAAGGTGGGGAGGACCTGTTTCTATCATATTTTTATCTAAATGTTTAAATGATCATTTGTTAACATGTTGTAGAGAAGATCTCTTCAGTTATAAATTGAACCAAATCACCTCTGAGATCCCTTTCAACTCTAAGATTTTTTTTCCAATAAAGTAGATGAATTATTTAGAAGATAGGAGCAGGGAAATTGAGTTTTCTCAACTTAGCTTTCTCAGAGAAAACTGAGAATTGTCCTTGAGTTAAAAGTAAAAGAGAAGCTACTGGAGATGAATAATGATATTTTTTAAAAAATTTTAATATCATATGTTCTTTTTATTCTACACTGGTGGTAAGTGATCATGCTATCCTAGCATATGAGAGGCCATTTGAGATAATCTAGTCAGTGAATCAAAGGATTCAAAGCAGAAAAGGACCTCAACAGTGATCTAGCCTAACCCTTTCATTTTACAGATAAAGAAAATAAAAGACAAGAAGAAATGACTTGTTTAAAGTCATACTAGTAATTACTAGCTAATGTAGAATTCAAATTTTCTGTACTTTCCAATAGGATATGTAATCTGTATTTATAATAAATAAAATTACTACTGCTTCTGCATTTTCTCTAGCAGAAATCAGAATTTCAGGGGAACTAAATGAAACACACACACACACACACACACACACACACACACACACACACAGTTGGGAACAGAGTAGTACAACCAAAAGGTGTAGGAGAGGATTACTAAATATGCTATGGGGAAACCATTATTTACTTCCCAGTACCTAGTATGGCACCTGAAACATAGAAAGGCATTTAACAATTCCTTGTTTGTTTGTTTGTTTTTTCTTTTTATTATAGCTTTTTATTTGCAAGATATATGCATGGATAATTTTTCAGCATTGATAATTGCAAAACCTTTTGTTCCAATTGTTCCTCTCCTTGTCCCCACCTCCTCCCACAGATGGCAGGTAAACCAATACATGTTAAATGTGTTAAAATATACGTTAAATACAACATATGGATACATGTCCAGGCAGTTATTTTGCTGCACAAGAAGAATCGGACTTTGAAATGGTATACAATTAATCTGTGAGGGAAATCAAAAATTCAGGTGGACAAAAATAGAGGGATTGGAAATTCTATGTAGTGGTTCACACTCATTTCCCAGGGTTCTTTTCCTGGATGTAAATTCATTACTGCTCTATTGGAACTGATTTGGTTCATCTCATTGTTGAAGAGGGCCATGTCCATCAGAACTGATCATCATTTAGTATTGTTGTTGAAGTTTATAATGATCTCCTGGTCCTGCTCATTTCATTCAGCATCAGTTCATGTAAGCCTCTCCAGGCCTTTCTGAAATCATCCTGCTAGTCATTTCTTACAGAACAATAATATTCCTTACTATTCACATACCACAATTTATTCAGCCATTCTCCAATTGATGGGCATCCACTCAGTTTCCAGTTTCTGGCCACTACCAAGAAAGCTGCCACAAACATTTTGGCACATACAGGTCCCTTTTCCTTCTTTAGTTTTTCTTTGGGATATAAGCCCAGTAATAGCACTGTTGGATCAAAGAGTATGTACAATCTGATAAATTTTTGAGCATAGTTCCAAATTGCTCTCTAGAATGGCTGGATTTATTCACAATTCCACCAACAATGTATCTAGTGTCCCAGTTTTCCCACATCCCCTCCAACATTCACCATTATCTTTTCCTTTTATTCTAGCCAATCTGACAGGTGTTGTAGTGGTATCTCAGAGTTGTCTTAATTTGCATTTCTCTGATTAATGACTTGGAGCATCTTTGCATATGGCTAGAAATAGTTTTAATTTCTTCATCTGAGAATTGTCTGTTCAGATCCTTTGATCAATTGGAGAATAGTTTGGTTTCTTATAAATTAGAGTCAATTCTCTATCTATTTTGGAAATGAAGCCTTTATCTGAACCTTTGACTGTAAGAATGTTTTCCCAGTTTATTGCTTCCCTTCTAATTTTGTCTGCATTAGTTTTGTTTGTACAAAAAGTTTTCAATTTGATATAATCAAAATTTTCTATTTTGTGATCAATAATGATCTCTAGTTCTTCTTTGGTCATGAATTCCTTCCTCCTCTACAGGTCTGAGAGGTAAACTGTCCTATGTTCTTCTAATTTTTTTTATAATCTCATTCTTTATGCCTACGTCATAAACCCATTTTGACCTTATCTTGGTACATGGTTTTAAGGGTAGGTCAATGCCTAGTTTCTGCCATACTAATTTCCAATTTTCCCAGCAGTTTTTGTCAAATAGTGATCGTATTTGAAACTATGGGAAATTATGATATCAACCAAGAGAGGGTATGTGGGGAAAATGAAGAGGGTCCATGGCAGATTTCAGATGAGCAATGTAACAAAATTCACAAAAAATAATGTGTGGAGGTTGAGGGGGTGGCCATCAGTGTCAAATACAGAGCAGAATTCAAGAAGGATAAATACTGAGAAAAGGTCACAGTAGTTAGCAATTAACAAATGGTAACCTTGGAGACAGTAGTTTCTGTCAAGAAGTTCAAGTCATATTGCAAAGGGTTGAAAAGTGAGTGGGAAGTCAGGAATTGAAGGCAAGAAGCTTGTTCTCAGTATCTGACTATAAAAGTAGGTATCTATATCTTTACTGAAGGCTGTTTTTTTGTTTGTTTGTTTTTTTATTTTTGTTTTTGTTTTTTGTTTTTTTTAATGAGAGAGAATTGGACTTTGTGGATAGCAGAAAGGAGCCCATGTATAAAGTAAGATGAAGATAATAGACATAGAGAAATGGTCAAAGAAGCAAATCTGTGAAAAAAATATGAAGGGGGATTGGGAATATATCATAAGAAGAGATACTTCCTTGAGGAGAAGTCCAGCGTGTTAATCAAAGACTAGAACCATGGCAAAGAGAATAGATGATGATGTAAAGAGATTTTGAACAATAGAAGATGAAAAAAGTGAAAGTGATCATAATTTTCTTAAGAAATTAGGAGACAAGTGTTTTACAAGGAGGGAAGAAGAGGCCTTGAGAGGAAAACAGAAAGCCAGTAAAAAGTATATGCAGAGGTATAATAGTCAATCAACAAAAAATGTGATATAGCAGTATTGAACTGATTAGAAAAGATAGAATAAATTTAGAGTACTACCAAAAATAATCTTGTGTGACTTCCTCCAGTAGCATTTAGAGGCATTTTAGTAGTAGTGGAAAAGGAGAGAGTTGGAGTGATCATTGTGAAAGTTTGACAAGACATTAATGCTAATAGGAAAAAAAAAAAAAAAGAAGAAGAAGAAGAAGAATAGAGGATAATAGATAATTTAGATTTGGATAAACTTAGATTATGGTCACCATAGGGTCAGAACTTGAACTTTGAAGAAAGAAGCATCAGATCAATACATTGAAGGAAGATTAGGGAAGCAAGAAGTGGAAGTCACAGATACATAGATACAGACTAGTTTTGGTAGGAATGAGAAAAAAGTTCATCCCAATTCTCTTAATTATTAATTGTGTCACTTTGAACAAACCATTGTACTTTTTTTGACTTCTATTTATATATTAAATAAGGGGGTTGTACTAGAAGGCTTCTGAGGCTACTTCTAGCTTTAACCTCATGACCTGTTTAGATGAAAGGAAAAGAGGTTGTAGTGAGAGTTCCCCTTCATGATGATAGAGCAATTATAGTTGAGAGTGACTTTCACTATCACATTTCCACACCTATACATCTGTCTCCTTTCTGTTGCCTTAAATTCTCTCTACTGTTAGAATTCTTACAAGGAGCTAAGTCAGTGGAATTGATAGAGACAATGGTTGTTTATAAGGGTGCTTAACAATTCTCTAGATGTACTTAGTACTTACTATAATTCCACAAGATTCACACCTTTAAGAAAGCATATACAAGGAGGAGCCCACTAACCCACAAGCCCACTCTTGGAAGCAGAGGCAGAGTCATTCCAACTTCCACCTTTGTGCTGGATGGAGGTTCAGAGAGAGCTAGAGGCTGAAGCTGGCAGAAACAAAGGACTAGTGGCAGGAACCAAGGAGAGAGATAGGCCTCTAAGAAAGCTAACCGAGCCCAAGGAAGGAGACAACACTTAAAAGGAAACAATAAAGGATTTGGACTTTAACTCCTGGCTGAATTTGAGGTGAACTGAACTGAAACTAAGGCTGCTCCCAGAATTCCCCCCAAGAAACCTGCTCCCAGAGTACATTATACTTTAGAGAAGAACATTACACTCTACCCTTTTTTCATATGTTGAAATACTATAAACATATAAAGCCCAACTCCATTTTCAACTCTTCTAGGAAACTTTCCATTTCTATTCTTGTTATCTTCTAAATTTAAAATAATAATAACAATAATAATAGTATATAATTATAAATAATAATTTATAGAGTGTTCATTATATTCTAGGCAGTGTGCTAAGTATTTTATAATCAATATTTAATGTGATCCTCACAACAAACTCAGAAGGAAGGTGATTTGTATTGTTTCCATTTTATAGATGAGGGCACCAAGGCAAATGGAGGATAAGTGACTTGCCCAGATTGACATATTAAGTTTCTGAATCCATACTTGAATTCAAGTTTTCCCAACTGCAAGTCCTGTGCTCTATCCATTATGTTACCTATCAGCCTCACTTTAGCATTTATTTTATATTACATGACTTAATAATAATTTTGTGATATTATTTAAGTTTATGTGTGTATCTTCTCATCCTAAATTAAATTCATTACTCAAAAATATTAGATAAATTAATGAAAAAAATTTCAATTTCCAAGACTAAAATATGTGATAAGATTTGCAAGTATCTTGGATAGTTATTAAAATAAACAAAAGTGAACTCAGAGTTGAACAGAAATGGAACAGATAAGATTTGATAAAATGTAGTAGCTTTAAGAACCCCAAACTTTTCCCTAAAACATCAAGATACTTATCCAAAATGAACCAATAATCAAAAATATTGATTAATACTTTGTGACAGGCATTATATTAGGAATAGAGGGACACAAGTATTAAGAATTAAATTTTTTCACTCATAAAGAACTTATATTCTAATGGAAAAAAACAATAATTATGAATATAACAGGAATAAATGAAAATATATAAAGTAACTAAACATAAGGCATTGGGGATATGGGTTACTTATATATGAGATACTAAAAAAGGCACTTTACAGAAAATGGCATATGAGAAAGAGGACTCTATTGATGGTAGCAAAGAGAGAGTGTATTACATGCATTTGGATTGGCAAGGGAAAAAAGGAAATGGAACAGTATTGGGCAGTAGGGGTAAAGGATGAAACAGAGAGACAGAAAGACGGACAAACAGACGGATGGACAGACAGACAGAGGCAGAGACACAAAGACAGAGAGGGGGGGGGAACAGAAGGAAAAAAAGAGAAGGGAGAGAGGGAGGGAGGAGGGTGGATAGAGAGAAGCAGGGAGAGAAAAAAGGGGGAGGAAATGAGAGAGGGAAAGAACAAGCCACTAAAATCTAATAAGGAGAGAAGGAAAGTTATAAATCTATTACCACTTTGTTATTTTTTCCCCCCACTATTGTGTAGTTTCTATTTTCTGTTCCCCTTTCACTTGATTTAGACACATATTTGTAACATTTTATCTGGTATTACAGAGATTAGTGGAATGAAGGAAGGAAAGCTAACAAGAATAGTAAGGGTAATTATAACAATGAATTATAATAACAATAGCAAATATGAATTAAATCAAGGTAAAATTATTCAGTTTAATTTTTGAAAGCCTCTTCTAATTACATTGGCAGAATAACTGAAGACAAGGCAAATTCCTACATTCCAAATTTTTTTTGTGTTTTTACTATATTTCATTCCCCTTGATTTCTCATGAACTGATATGTAGAATGAGAGATGAATGTACATTTTTACTCATGTAATTGTGCTAGAACATGTGGCATTTATTGAATATTCAAAATCCTGTTATTTAAGAGTTTATTATTTTTGTTTTAAATCTGGAAATATTGCTACAGAAAGTTTAATCCATGGCAAGTTACTAGCAATCTCAGGACATTTGACAACTAGTTCATTTCTCAATCACTAGACCACTTCTCTCCAATAAAGAAAAATAGAAGCAGCAGAGATTGAAGTATATTAACAAAAGACAGATTTTTCCACAAAGAGCCCAAGGTCAAGACTGAAATTACTTCAAAGAACATATGGTGGCAAACTATATATCTTCTGCCATGCCACCTCTAGTATATCCAAATCAAAGAATATTTGAGACAGCCTGGAACAAAGTCGGAGGGGAATTGACTTTCATAAAGATATATTCAGTTGATGAATGCATATAAAGGAAAGGTGAAAATGTGGACTAATGTAAAGTTCTGTCACAAGTGAAATTATCTGATAATAGCTTACATTTGTATAAAACTTTAAGACTAGATAAGCTTTGTCAAGATATATACTAGTGATAACTTTATTCAGTGCTCTACTGTTTATTGCTTCATTAAGTAACTGTTAAAATGTGCTAATGTGTGATCACCAAAGGTTTTTGGCATTCTCATGCAAAAGATTCAGCACAGAATCTAAGAAACAGAAAATTTCTTCTGGATGTTAAGGCCCACTGGATATTCTTGTCTAATTTTTTTTTAATTTTATCGTTTACTCATTTTTCAGTTGTGTCACATTTCACATCCTTTGTGATCCCATTGGGGTTTTCTTGGGAGAAATAGAGTGGATTGCTACTTCCTTCTCCAGCATTGTACAGATGAGGAAACTGAGGCAGGGTTAAGTGGCTTGCTCAGAATAATGTAAATTATATCAATTATATCAGTGGTCGAATGGAGAATAATAGCCAAATTAAAATGTATTTATTTATTTATTTGTTTGTTTGTTTTTGGCTGAGGCAATTGGGGTTAAGTGACTTGCCCAGGGCCACACAGCCACGAAGTGTTAAGTGTCTGAAACCAGATTTGAACTCAGGACCCCCTGACTTCAGGGCTGGTGCTCTATCCACTGCACCATCTAGCTGCCCCAAAATTTAAATAAATTTTATACAAACTGTGATATATAATCTCCACAAAAATTTGTGATATGAGTAATTAAAATATTATTTTCATTTATATATGGGGAAAGAGATTCAGAAAGATTGAGTGATAAAGACTGAATTAATTTTCATATTTGCATATTTCAGGTCCTCATTTCTCTTCATTAATCTGGACTAATTTAAATCAATAGAACTGCAAACCCTGAATTACCATCATCTTAGGTGGTTAGAGAATGGAATAAAAGATTAAAGTTATTGGAATTCATTGAAAGAAATAATGACTGAAAGGAAACTTCTGTTTTTCCAATGAGGTAGGAAGGAAGAGAATTATACCTTTTGCTTTTAAATAGACTCAGAATTTCATATTTTTAGAAAGTTCCCAGATGAGGTTTTCTGAATCATTGCTAATAAATACACAAAATCCACCTCCTCAAGAGAACTAACAAAGGAGCACAGTTTTAGAGAGTGGGATTATACTTCTTCCATAAAGCAAACTTAGCATATTTCATGCCAAGTTTCTGGGCAGTGCTCCTGCATGTTCAAGAGCATAGCCATTACATCCCTTTCCTTGGAATTGTGTAGCTTAAGAGAACAGATGACAAATATAGTGTGTCTTCTACCATTGGAGATGGTAAGTGAACCATGGATGGTAAATGTAGCAGACACAGACTGACATTTGTGTTATTTAGTTTTGCTTGAGAATTATTCTTTCTTAGAAGGACTGGAAAAGAGTATATCAGGAAATGGCAATGATTAAAAATATAAAGGCATCAATCAAATTTTTAATTGGATGAAAATGTAAGCTATCTTGACTGCCATTGAGAAAATGCTTTATTATCCTCAGCGTTTTCAAAATTTGGTCAAAAGAATTTCAGTTTAATTTAATCCAACAAGTATTTATTAAGGGTCTGCTATATACATGGCTTTGATAATATATCCCAATGTTACAAAAAAAAAAAAAAAAAAAAAAAATTTCTTGCTTTTGGTGAGTCTGTATCCTAAGAAAATGACAGGGGAGAGGCACATAATCTATTAAATTAGGAGTCCATAATAGCAATATTCAAATCTTACCTCAGACTTTATTACCTGTATAACACTGGACAAATTGCATTATCTTTCTGAGTCTCAGTTTCTTCATCTGAAAAATGAGAGGGATGAATTCAGTGGTTTCTTATATTCCTTTCATTTCTACATCTATGATCTTATGATATATAAAATGAACAGTATGGATTAAAGGAGGGAAAGGAGAGGTCCTACAAACATCTTTAGGATATGAACTGGCATTTGTAAAGGAAGAAATCTAAGCTATCAAAAAAGTATTTAGAAAAAAAAAAATCAAAACACTAATAGTTAAATGCAAATTAAAGAAACTTTTAGCTTAAACATTGTTGGCAAAATTGATAAAGAGGACCATTGTGAAGGCTGAGCAAGGTTTTCTTAATTTTGGTTAAAAAAAAAATTGCCTAGAAAATGATTAATTAAATAGGTCTAATTATTAAGTTTGTCTTTTTTTTCTTCCTTATTTTCTTCTTTCCATTCTTTCTTCCTTCCTTCCTTGCTCCTCCACTCTACTTCCCCTCCTCTGTGTGCTTGTGTGTGTGAGAGAGAAAGAAAGAAAAAGAAAGAGAGAGAGAGAGAGAGAGAGAGAGAGAGAGAGAGAGAGAGAGAGAAGAAAGAAAGAGAGTTAGTTCATAGACTGTTCATAGGACCAGCATGATCAGCGTGAGAACATTGACATATTCCATAACTTAAGTCACATTGTACATTTCCTTCTCATTCATAACTCTCATCCTATCCAGTAACCATATACAATCAGTTATCAAACCTATCATTGCTGTTAGCAGTGAAATAAACTTGCATATGTAGTAGCTTTATTATCCTAGATCTCAGTTCTGTTCCAGGACAAGAGAAGAAGAATCACCACCAGATTCTAATATTTGTGACAGAAGTAAGTAATTCAAAAATGTTAAAGATTTCATTTTCATGAGGGTATAGCATTGTGTGCATGCATGCATGCATATGTGGTATGTGGTATGACTTGTGTGTAATATATTTGCCAGTGTGAAATGTGAGCCAATGAGCTTGACCGAACATATCAGTATTGAGTATTGTTAATACATATACTTTTGGATAAGGTCTCCTTTGCAAGAAAACAGGATCATTAGCCCTTCTACGTGGACTAGAGATTTAGGGATGTGAAATGCTTTTAACTCAAACAGTAGTTGAAACATAGACCTTACAAATTGGACATTGAACCTTGCTCTGTGGAAAAGTTGAAATGAATGTGGATCAGGAAGGAAAGAAGGAAGGAAGGAAAGAAGGGGGGAGGGAAGGAGGGAGGAAAAAAGGGAAGGAGGGAAAGGAAAGAAGGAAGGAAGGAGAGAGGGAGGAGGAATGAAACTCCTGTCAGAGGTAGGACTTGAACTCAGGTCTCCTAACTGCAAGGTCAGTCCCTAATCTCAATATGCTTCATTTCATTCAGGTTAAGTTATTAATGGTAAATAACAGAAACATAAAATTTTACCATATTACTAAGAAAGTGTTTATACATGGTGATCTCATCTTAACAGCTGACTGAAAAGATTAGATAAAGAATGAAAAAGTCACTAAAGTTTCAAGGTCAAGCATTTCTAGCCAGACTCAATGAATAAAGGAATGGGCCACTTTACTGTGTGTAACAAACATACAAAAGAAAAAATGCATCATTTTCAGGCAATCAAAATAAAAGAAAGCATAAGAACTGAATATGTCACTTACCAATAAAATTGATTTTTGAACCCACATCTGTGAGTTAATCCTCCAATTTTTCTGCATGTCCAGTTCCTTAGGGGGCAAAGAAAGATTTTTAGTTGGAGTAAAAAAAAAAAAAAAAGAAAAAGCAGGAAAGCATGTGAACTTTCTTTTCAATGCCCACGAAGGCTGTCTCAAGTAACAAATCCAAAAATCACAAGAAAAGCATCATTAACACCTAATGGGCAGCAAAGTGCCATCTCAGAACACATGAAAAGGAAATTAGGGGCACAAGGGAAGAATTCTGTTTAGATCACATGATACAGAGATAGAAAGATCATAAAAGATAGAAGAGAAAGGGGGAAGAGAAGGAGAAAGGGGAAGAAAGAAGGGGCTAGAGAAGGACAGAGGGAGGGAAGGAGGACCTTATGTTGGAATACTTGTGGCATAATAAACTCTTTACTACTTGGGTTCAGTTTAAAAACACTTCAGCTTTCTAAACACTAGGAACAGAGAGCTGGTGAGCTATGCACCTGTGAAATGAGGTGTGCACCCAATTCCAGCTACATGTAAAGAATGAAACACTGATAAAAGGAAGACAATGAGATGTATTTGTAGGGAATCCACGTATTCTGTTGGAGTCTAATAGAAATATTTTAACCACTGGACTGGATCCAATCTGCACAGTAATTTAATAGTCTATCACCCCCAAATGCAATCCATAAGGCAAGTGAACAGGGACCATAATGCAATCGGTGATTTTATTGGAATGGGAATGGTACTACCAAACTAATCTAAGTAAAAGAGAAAGCTGACTGTCCACCAAAAATAAAATCATTTTCTGCAGGAAGAAACAAGAATCAAATATTTTCTTTTGATAATATGCTTTGAAACAGATTCTATCAATATCAAAAAGTTCCTAATATAACTGAAGGGAGCAAAATATACTACTAATATTGCAAAGTAGCAGTCCACATGTAAATTTTCACTCACACAGTCCTACAACTTAGAAAAATCCTAGAAAATTGTTCAGGGATAAATGTCTTATCTATGGACACATTTTAAGTATTAAAAAGAATTAGGAACAGTGATATTAATGACTATGAATCCACCACATCTCCTTACTTCAAAATAAATGTACAACTAAAGTCTTTTCCAGAGCTGTTAATAAAATTCTGTTACTTATTTGAGAATATAGGAAAAGAGTGAATGATACAAGTATATTATATCATCAATATCAACAATCTGTATAATTCCATAGAAATAATAGTTAAGGACATAAAAGACTCTTTCAGGAATATAGCTAATAAATTTGGGAGGTTTGTTATTACCAGATCTGAATTTTCTTTGATGATGGGAGTTCTCAAAGAAGTCACAATTAAAATGAGCATTTTGCTCTGTACCTTATAATATTAGAAAGTTGCCTGTAGCACTGAGAGTTTAAGTGACCATCCCAGAATCACAAAGCCAGTATGCACCAGAGGTAGAACTAATTGACATGGTGTAGAATAGAATCAGAGCTATCAAAAGTCTTATTAAGCTGATAATATCAGTGCAGATAGGTGGTGTCATGGATAGAGGAGAATTCTTGGAGTCAGAAGTACCTTGAGTTCAAATCCAACCTCTAACACTTACTAGCTATGTGACCCTGGAAAGTAGACAAGTCATTTAACCCCAATTTCCTCTTTAAAATAATAATACCAATGAGATTCAAAGGAAAGTTTAGGTTAATGAATGGAGAAAAGAAAAAGAAATCCTGCCTAAATCTATTTCCATCCATTAGAACCCTTCGAAATTTGATTCAATCACCACCATTTTAAATAATCCGTTGCTGGTTTCCCCACTTGTTAGTGGCCACAATGAAAGAATTTTAATTTTATTTTGTATAGAATTTCTAATTATTTCTTTGTATCCATTGCTTATCTGGACTAGAAGGAAAGCTCCAGATTTTTTGTTTATTTTGCTTTGTATTCCATTGAATCCTTAATGTCTAAAAGAGTGCTTTGCATATGGAATAATTGCTTGATGAGTTTATTTGATAATAAGCAAACAAGAACTAAGAGTAAGCCATAAATTCATGTTGGTTCCATGTTTAACATTCTACTTACTTCTACTGCTCCAACCCTTTATGCCTTTAGTTTAAAAGAATACAACTTAAGAAGAGCATAAAGAAACAGAACCAAAAAGCCCACAAAGTTAAGACCTGTAAAAAAAAAAAAAAAAAAACTTCAAGGATTAGGATATGTTGCCTTAGAGAAGAGCAGTCTGAAGGAATACTTCTCTCTGATTTGAAATTTTATCATGTGAAATGTTGGAGATAAAAAATTCCTTATTAGAAATAAAAGATTATTTCATTCGTATATTAAATGAGTAGATGATTTTAAATTACATGAACAAGGCTTAATGATAACATAGTTATATCTGGTTAATTATTGTAATTAAAACATCTTGATAGAATGTAAAACTAAGGAAGGGCTTCAAATTCATTCCATTGGAATATTAGTAAAAAGATATGGAGACAAATTTTAGGGGAATATAAAAACTATCTTCTAATTTCTGAACAGCTATTATCTAAAAGAAGGAAAATATTTGTCCTGATTGGCCCTAGAATATAGAAAGAGAAGCAATAGAAGGAAGCTGCAAGAAGTCAAATTAATTTTGATATCAGAAAAATAAATTTTAACAATTAGATTTGACTCAAAGTATAACTCTTAGTAGATAACAGATTTTCTTTCCAATGGAGGTCTTCAAATAAAGTACATATAACCCTTTGTCGAGTAATGTAAGGTGGATTCTTGCTCACATATAAGCTAAAATGAACAAGCTCTGATAGATAATTACAATACTGAAGTTCTGTTAATCTGTGAAGCTCCTTCATGATCAGTCTAATATAAACTCAATCTTTGTTAAAAAAAAAAATACATTGCTATAGAATCACAATGGCAAATTGAATGAAATATTGGACTTGGCATCAATGCTAGACTTAGTTCAAATCCTGTCTCTAACACTAGTAATATGAGCTTAGAAAAGTTGTTTAACTTTTCTAAGTTTCATTTGCCTCAACTGTAAAATAAGAGAATTTGATTCAATAACATCTAGATTCTCTACCAGCTCAAAATTTATGACCTTTACTCTAGAGAATATCCCAACTGATTCTCATACCAATAGTTTTGTCACCTGTAATGTAACCTTTTAGGAAGGACACTTCCTAATCTCCAGACTTAATCAATTAGCATTTTTTCTTCCAAACCAGCACCACCTTAAGTAATTTATTTATTTTTCTTACTGTAATTTCAATCAGAATAAGTACAATAATACTCAAACCAAAGAAAATTAAAAGAAATATGATGTCCTGAGCTTCTTTATAGAGATAATATAATAATATGGAGACAATTATAATTGTTTTCAGAACTGTTCTATAAACTATGCATAATGATTTTATATTCATATTATATTCAATCACAATTCATAGTCAAAAATGACAGCAATTAATATCCACCATTATAGAATATGGGTTCAAATGAGACAATTTTAAGAGATTTTGATTAGATTTTTTAAAAAATTACTTTTAAAACAATACCATCAAACACAAGAGAATATATAGAGAATTAATAAGATACTATTTTTCATGAAGATGCTGATGATGATGATCGAAGAAAAGAGATAGATTTTTCTTTACTTAAAAAAATATATGGCTAATATAGTCTTAAAATAAAGGGTGGAAGAAATGTCCTCTTTCTCTCTATTACAGACTAAAATTCTATTTTCTTACTTAAATTCCACACAGGCCCACAAACTGCTGTTGGTAGGAATGTGTTGGGGTCATATTGAAATAGCTCCAAAGAAGCAATTATTAAATTTTCAGTGAAAGCATTTACACTCCAGAAATTGGAAAACACACACACACACACACACACACACACACACACACACACACACACACAAAATTGTTTTATTTCTTGTTTTGTTATTTTTTTTTAGATTTAAAAAAAAAAGAGGTGAAAATTTTAGTGATACAAATTAAATGCATCAGGAATAACTGTCCTCCTTCTTGTTAAATAGTTAATAGTACAGTTTTGCCTACTGGCAACACTGCTTGATTGTTGTTAATAATTTCTTCTATTCACATGAATTTTCAAAAAAATTCTTTTCCTCCAAAGATGAAAAAAAAATTCTGGAGAATTAAAATATTCAAGACCCCCAACTAAAACTTCTCTAAAAAGGAAATCATCACTGGAAAAAGAGAATTGGCCTTGGGGGCAATACAAAGAAGGGTAAAAACACAGTTAAATCAAATGATAATTTCTCAATTAGGTTACTGTTGCACTATTCAATGTAAAACTAAGGAATTAATCAAACTCCAAATCAGCTACTGCAACTTAACCAAAAAACAAAAAGAAAAATTATTTTATTTTTTTTTCAATTTTAAAGTAATAGTTTCCAAAACCCAGTACAACTCAGTTGTGCATCTAAGTTTAATAAACATGTTTCTCCCATATTCTGAACTATGCAACTCCTAAATATAGCCTAATATAATAGGCTTCACGGTTCAGGGTTAGTACATAATTCTTATCCTACTAAGAGAATAAGTTAAATTTAAAATTAACCAACTCACAAGGAATTTTATTCCAGCACGAAACCATGAGTGAAAGGAAAGTAAGGAGGAGGAAAAAAAGAAGAAGAAGAACAGGAAGAAAAACAACAACAACAACAATCCACAAACAGATACAGTGAAACAATATTCCAGCTTAAGACAACTTAGAAGGACTTCAGGAAAGGTTTGTCTCACTTGGGTAAAAGAAGAGCACAGCTCTTCACAGACAGTGTCTGGGAAAGCCAGCAGGAGGCTCTCAATCACAGCTCAGATCAGCAACCAAGACCCCTCATTCTAGGCTAATGGCATAACAGATCACCTATGAGACTTCCAGTCCCAAAAAAGAAGGCAAACTGTGAGTCCCAGAACCCTGAACAACAGACATGCATGACTAAGCTAGATTGTCCAAGCTTAGAAGCACTCTAAACAGAAAAGATCAAAATGCAAACTCATACCAGGAAAACACTGTCAAAATGTCTACAGTTGAAGCCTCAAAGGAGAATATGAATTGGTCTCAAGCCCAAAAAGTTTGATTGAAAGAGCTCAAAAAGGATTTTAAAAATCAAATAAGAGAGATAAAAGAAAAACTGAAGAATGAAATGGGAGTTGTGCAGATTTCAAAAAATAGTCAACAACTTAAAAAAGAAAGCACAAAAAATGATTAAAGAAAACATCTCCTTTAAAAACAGAATTGGCCAAATTGGGGGGTGGAGGTGGGGATCCACTGAAGAAAACATTTTTTAAAAAAAGTAGAATTAGCTAAATGGAAAAAGGACATTCAAAATTTAACTAAGGAAAATAATTCCTCAAAAATTAGAATTGGTAAATGATAGCTAATGACTCTATAAGACATGAAGGATCAGCTTAACAAAACTAAAAGAAAAAAAAAATAGAAGAAAATGTAAAATGCCTCATTGGAAAGATAACAGACATGGAAAATAGATCATTTAAGATTTATTAGACTATCTGAATGGCATGATCAAAACAAGAGGATGGAAAGAATCTTTTAAGATATTATCAAGGAAAACTGCCCTAATATCCTAGAACAAGAGGGTAAAATAAAATTAGAAAGAATCCACCAATCACTGAATCCTGAAAGAGATCCAAAAATGAAAATTTCAAAGAATCTTATAGCCAATTCTAGAATCATTCAGTCAAGAAGAAATTATAGCAAGCAGACAAAAAGAAACATTTCAAATATTAAGCCACAGTCAGAATTACACAGGAATTAGCTGCTTCTACCTTAAAGGATTGGATGGCTTGTAATATTATTTTCTGGGAGGCAAAAGAGGTCAATTTAAACCAGGAATCAATTATCTAAAAAAATTGAAACATAATTTTTTAGGTTTAAGATGGATATTTCATTAAATTAGGGACTTCCAAATTTTCCTTATTAAAACACCAGAACTGAACAGAAAAATCAATTTGTAAATATAAGACTCAAGAGAAGCATAAAAAGGAAAATAGAAAAAAAAATTGTTTGAACTTTACTCTCATCAGATTTGGCTCAAAAATGAAATAACATGCACTTAGACATAGACATTTATCTAACCTATAGAGAAGTCAGAGGGAAAAGTGGAAAAAATGATGAGAGCCAACAAAATGAGGGTAGATTGAGGGAGGTTGTGGTCAGAAGTATAATTCTTAAAAGGATAGACAGAGTGAAAGGAGAGAAAAAAGGATAAATACTGGAGGGAAATAGAGTAATTATAACTATGAATTTTGACAAGATGGACTCTCCCCCAAAAAGTTCAGTGTTCCAAAGTAATTCCATTTATATCCAGAAAAATAACTGTGGAAATTGAATATAAATCAAGGCATGCTATGTTCACTTCTCTTTTCTGTTTTTTTTCTCTCCCATATTTTTTTCTTTTTGTTCTCATTTTTCTCTCTCAACATGATTCATAAAGCAATGTGTATTAAAATAAATTAATTAATTTCATTTAAAATAAGGGGCAAATTCACCAGTAGTAAATAAGAAATTAAAATGATTATTAAAAGCTATTTTGCCCAATTATATGCCAATAAATTTATTAATTTAAGTGAAATAGATGAATATTTGCAAAATATAAATTTCCTAGAACAGCAGAATAGAAAATAAAATACCTAAATAACCACATTTTAGAAAAAAGAAATTGAACAATCTACCAATGAACTCTTTAAGAAAAAAAAATATCCATGGCCAGATGGATTTACAAGTGAATTGTAACAAAAAATTTAAATAGCAATTATTCTCAATACTATACAAATTATTTGGGAAAATAGGTGGAGTCTTTTCAAATACTTTTTATAATCCAAATATGGTGCTGATACCTAAACCATCAAGAGTCAAAGCAGAAAAGAAAATTATAGGCAAATTTCCTCAATGAATATTGATACAAACACTTTATATAAAATAATAGCAAAGAAATTGCCACAATTTGCCACCTGGATAATACATTATGAACAAGAAAGATTTATTCCAAGAATGCAGTTCAATATTAGGGAACCTCTCAGTATAATTGGTATTATCAATGATAAAACTAGCAGAAATTATATGATTATCTTAATAGATACAGAAACATTCTGACAAAAGATGCCACTAATTCACATTAAAAGTATGAGAGAATATAGGAATAAATGAAGTTTTTCTTAAAATGATAAACAATATCTATCTTAAGCCATTAGCTTTGCATTAATCCATAATGAAGATAAGCTAGAAGCATTCCCAATAATATTGGGATGCCAGTTATCACCATTATTATTCAATATATCCTAGACATGTTATCTTACCAAAAAGAGAAGAAAAAGAAATTGAAGGCATTATAGAAGGCATTATAATAGGCAACAAGGAAAGAAAATCTTCACACATGGCAAATGATATAATGGAAATTTAGAGAATCAACTAAAAATCTATTTGAAATAATTTATAACTTTAGCAAAGTTGCAGGATATAAAATAAAACAATATAAATCATCAGTATTTCTTATATATTACCAACAAATACTAGCAGCAAGGGATAGAAAGAGAAATTCCATTTAAAATATTGTAGACATTATAAAATATTTTATAGTCTATCTACCAAGACAAACTCAGAAACTATATGAACACAATTACAAACCATTTTTCCCATAAATAAAGTCAGATCTAAATAATTGGAAAAATATCAATTGCTCATGGGTAGCCCAAGCTAATATGATAAAAATGACAATTCTGCCCAAATCAATCTACTTATTGACTACAATGTCAGTCAAACTGCCAAAAAATATGTTGAACCAGAAAAAAAATTAGCAAAATTTGTCTAGAAGAACAAAAAAAAAAAAAAAAAAAAAAAAGGTCAAGAATATCAAGGATATTAATGGGAAAATGCAAAGGAAGATGACCTAGCCACACTATATTTTAATGTGGCAATCATTAAAACTATATAGTACCGGTTAAGAAAAAGAGTTTTGGATCAGTAAAACAGGTTAGGTTTATAAGATATAGTAGCCAATGATTATTATAATCTATTTTTTAATAAATCCAAAGACTACAGCTTCTGTAATAAGAACTCACTACCTGACAAAAAATGCTGGAAAAAACTGAAAGACATAGAGAAGAAACTAGGCATAAGTGAACATCTTACACCCTATACCATAAAAGGTAAAAATGGGTGCATTATTTAGACATAAATGGAATATATGTTTATGCAAATTAGGAGAGCAAGGAATAGTTTACCTCTCATATCTATGGAGAAGGGAAGAATTTATGACCAAAAAAGAGTTAAAGAACCTTATAAAATGCAAAATTGAATAATTGTGATTACATTAAATTTACAAGTTTTTGTACAAGCAAAACCAATCCAACCAAGATTAGAAGGAAAGCAGAAAGCTGGGGAGCAATGTTTATACTCAATGTTTCTGATAAAGAGCTCATTTCAAAAACATGTAGCTAACTGAATCAGATTTATAAGATTACAAATTATTCTCCAAATTACAAATTATCGAAGCACATGAACTGGTAGTTTTCAGATGACATCAAAGCTATCTATAGTTATATAAAAATGCTCTAAATCACTATTTATTTTTTAATTATAGTTTTTTATTGACAAAACATATGCATAGGTAATTTTTCAACATTGACCCTTGCAATAAGTTCTGTCCCAACTTTCCTCTCCTTTCCTCCACCTCCTCCCCTAGATGGCAGGTAGTCCAATACATGTTAAATATGTTAAGGTACATATTAAATACAATATATGTATACATATTTATCCAGTTATCTTGCTATACAAGAAAAGTTGGATTTAGACAGAAGGCAAAAATAACCTGGGAAGAAAAACAAAAATGCAAGCAAACAATAATGGAAAGAGTGTGAATGCTATGTTGTGGTCTACACTTATTTCCCAGTGTTCTTTCACTACGTGTAGCTGGTTCTGTTCATTACTCATCAATTGGAACTGATTTGGATCCTCTCATTGTTGAAGATAGCCACCTCCATCAGAATTGATCCTCATGTAGTATTGTTGTTGAAGTATATAATGATCTCCTGGTTCTGCTCATTTCACTCAGCATCAGTTCATGTAAGTCTCTCCAAGCCCCTCTGTATTCATCCTGCTGGTCATTTCTTACAGAACAATACTATTCCATAATATTCATTACTACAATTTACTCAGCCATTCTCCAATTGATGGTCATCCATTCATTTTCCAATTTCTAGCCCTTATGAAAAGGGCTACCACAAACATTTTTACACATGTAGGTCCCTTTCCCTTCTTTAATTTCTTTGGGATATAAGCCCAGTAGTAATACTGATGGATCAAAGTGTATGCACAGTTTGATTACTTTTGAGTATAGTTCCAAATTGTTCTCCAGAATGGTTGGATCCATTCATAACTCCACCAACAAGGCATCAGTGTCCCAGTTTTCCCACATCCCCTCAAACATTCATCATTATCTTTTCCTTGTCATCTTAGCCAATCTGACAGGTGTGCAGTGGTATCTCAAAGTTGTCTTAATTTGCATTTATCTGATCAATAATGATTTGGAACACCTTTTCATATGAGTAGAAATAATTTCAATTTCTTCATCTAAAAATTGTCTGTTCATATCCTTTGGACATTTATCAATTGGAGAATGGCTTGTAAATCACTATTCATTAAGGAAATATAAATTAAAATACTGAGGTACCATTTTGCATGTATCAGATTGGTTAATATGATAGAAAAGGAAAATGTTAAATATTGGGAGGATGTGGGAAAATTGGAACACTGGGGCAGCTAGGTGGTGCAGTGGATAGAGCACCAGCCCTGAATTCAGGAGGACCTGAGTTCAAATCTGGTCTCAGACACTTAACACTTCCTAGCTGTGTGACCCTGGGCAAGTCACTTAACCCCAGCCTCAAAAAAAAAAAAAAAAGGAAAATTGGAACACTAATGCATTGTCAGTATAATTATAAACTGATCCAGCCATTCTTGAGAACAATTTGGAACTATGCCCAAAGAGCTACAATATTGTGCCTACTCATTATCCAGCAATAACATTACAAATTCTGTATCCCAAAGAACTCATCAAAAATGGGAAAGGACCGTGTGTACAAAAGTATTTGTAGCAGCTCTTTTTCAAGTAGCAAAAAACTGGAAATTGAGGGGATGTCCAATTGGGAAATGGCTGAACAAGTTGTTGTATATGAATGTAATGGAATAGTAATGTTCTATAAGAAATGATGAGCAGGTGGATTTGTGAAAAACCTGGAAAGACTACAAAATGAACTGATACTGAGTGAAGTAAGCAGAGCCAAAAAGCACTGCACATAGTAACAGCTACATTGTGCAATGATCAACTATGATATACTTAGTTCTTCTCAGCAATCCAAGAAAATCCCAAGGGTCTCATGATGGAAAATGCTGACCACATCCAAAGTATGGAGTCTGAATAAAGATTAGAACATACTATTTTCACTTTTTTTGATTTTTGTTTTTTTTTTTCCCTTGGGGGTTTTCCTCTTTTATTTCAAGTCTTCTTTTACAACATAACTAATATGGAAATATATTTAACATTATAGTACATATATCATCTATATTAGATTGCTTGCTGTCCTTTGAAGGAGAAAGAAAAAATGTAAAGCTCAAAATCTTACAAAGATGAATGTTGAAAACTATCTTTATTTGTAATCAGAAAAAATAAAATATTGTTAATTAGGGGAAAAAAGGGGGGGGAGAAACAGGAAATGGAGTGAATGGATTAGAAAAGCACATCTAATGTTCTATAAAGCACCTATCCTTGAATACAGCTAGGGATTGGTATACTTTCAAGTGAAACAGTTATTTGCAAATGCTCACATCAATTAAAAAAAAAAAAGGTTTGAATGATGTTAAACACAGTCCTTGGAGATAAGCTAATTAGTAAACTAGAGAGTCTTAAAACTCTCAAGTGCCATCTTTGAACTGAAGAAGACATCTCCTAATGAAGTCCCCAGTGGGCAAAAAGTCTAGATCAGAAAGCATGCACAGTGCTGCAACTGAATTTCAACTATGTTGAAGCATTGAAAGCAATATGCAAAATTGCACTTAAAGGGAAAGAAAGGATAAAAATTCTTAGTTCCACAACCCAACAACATTTTATTTCAAATTTCTTACCTCTCTTTCAAGAAAATAAAATAATCAGATACAACTGAGGTACTTCATTAACTGATATCTGTGTGCAAGTATGTGAGAAGGACAGAGAGAGAGAATAAAACAGAGACAAAGCAGAGACAGACACAGAGAGAGAGAGAGACAGAGAGAGACAGAGACACAGAGAGAGAGAGACAGAGACAGAAAGAGAGAAATTTAATAGCAAGTCTTAGGCCAGTATGATACGTGCTTAATAAATTTGGGGGGGGGGGGCGGAGCCAAGATGGCGGAGAAGAAACACGCTACTCAGTGAACGTCCTCACTCCCTCACAACCAATTAGATAAATTAAGTCTCAAAATTAGCTCAGGACTGATAGATACCACAAGGACTGGAAGCACGACTTACCAGCTGAAGAGAATCTGGAGTTTCAACAGGAAAGGTCAGTTCTCAGGGGAGGAATAAGAAAGACCAGCACAGACGGTGGGGTAGGGGCACACTGCGCCCACTGCGCTGGGAGGGGCTCTGGGATCAGAGAAGCCACTGAGGTAAAGGAATCTGGCACAGGCTGTTAGCTCTTCTCTGCTAATTATTTAGCAGTTCAGAAGAGAAAGCCAAAATATTTTAAAACTCAGATTAGATTCCCCCCCCCCCACCCTGGGGCAGACTCGGCACCAGGGGGTGTGGCCTCAGCTACCTCCTGAGAATAGTTAAGAGACTGACAAGTGGGTGGATACGGCCCAAGGCAACACACACTGCCTAGCTTAGCTGGAGGGAGTGGAACTCAGCTCCAGGAAGTCCCAGAGAAGCGGAACCTTTGAACTAGGGACCGCGGTTTCTGGCAGACACTTCCAGTTTGAGCGCAGGGGCTTCTTACGTCACCTGCTGCAGACACCCACTCCCCACCCGGACACATAGCCTGGGCTTCCTGCAGTCTTCACTATTCTACGCCCTCGAAGCACAGCAGTGCTAATCACCTCTGAGGCACTTCCAGGGAGGGGGTGGGGAACTCTCTCCCAGAGCTCTCTCTTAGCGCGGGCGCAGGGGCCGCTGCATCCATCCGGTCTGGGAGGAAGCTGGTAAAGAAGTAAATAATTTCCTACCCCAGGGACAGACCCCAAAACATTTTTTAAGTATGAGCAAAAAAGCTAGAAAAACTATAGATTCCTTCTATACAGAGAAAGAGCGGGTATCCAACCCCGAGGAAGTTAACAGCAAAGATTCAGAAGATAACAACCTAAAGGGGAACGATTCCTGCCCCCCATCACATAACTCTCTCCTAGAAGAAGCTCTTAAGAAATTGAGGGAGATTGAAGAAAAATGGGGCAAGGAAAGGGAAGTTATGATAGAAAATAACAACGTCCTGAAATTGGAGTTGGAAAAAATAAAGAATTCACAGGAGATGCAGGGAAACAAAATTAGTGAATTAGAAAAGGTTAAAAAAACACAGGAAAGTAGGATTTCTGAATTGGAAAAGATAAAAAAGTCTCAAGAAAATAGAATTTCTGAATTGGAAAAAGAAAATAATTCTCATAAAAAAAAAATTAGGGAAATGGAAAAAAATTCAATAGAGCAAAATAATTCATTTAAAAACGAAATTGGGCATTTACAAAAAGAACTAAAAACTGTGAAAGAAGAAAATAACTCCTTAAAAGTCAGGATGGAACAAATAGAAATGAATGATTCACAGAGAACCCAAGAATCAGTCAAACAAAACAAAAAAAATGAGAAGCTGGAGAACAACGTCAAATACTTACTGGGAAAATCTATAGACCTGGAAAATAGATCTAGGAGAGATAATCTGCGGATTATTGGACTTCCAGAAAACTATGACCAAAAAAAGAGCCTAGATTCTATTTTACAGGAAATTATCAAAGAGAACTGTCCAGAGATAATAGAAACAGAAGGGAAAGTAGATGTGGAAAGAATTCATCGAACTCCTTCTGAAATAGACCCTAAAAAAAGAACACCACGGAATATTGTGGCTAAGCTGCAGAATTACCACACAAAGGAGAAAATCCTGCAAGCAGCTAGAAAAAAACAATTTAAATACCAAGGTGCCACAATAAGGGTCACCCAAGATCTGGCTGCCTCCACATTAAAAGATAGAAGGGCCTGGAACCTGATATTCCGTAAGGCAAAAGATCAAGGACTGCAACCAAGAATGAACTACCCAGCTAAGTTTAGCATCTTTTTCCACGGAAGAAGATGGTCATTCAATGAAACAGAGGAATTCTATATGTTTCTAAGAAAAAAACCAGACTTAAACAAAAAATTTGATCTACATCCACAAGACTGAAGAGAAACAGAAAAAGGTACACAGAACCCTTGAGAACTGTAACTCTGTTGTGGGTATATAAAAAATACTCAAGGATAATTTGATTTTACTGATATAAAAGAAAAAAAGGGGGGTGTAGTAAAGGGAAGGAGGTCGGTTCAGAAAAAGGGGAAGGAGTGATAAAAAGAGGGAAACTACATCCCAGGAAGAGACATAGAAAATACACCATATCTGAGGGAACTTAGTGAGGGGGAGAATCATTGTGTGAATCTTACTCTCATCAGAAGAGGCTCAAAGAGTAAATAATTAACATATTTGTTTTTCAGAGAATTTTCTCTCACCTCATTAAAAGGGGGGAGAGGAAAAGGGAAAAGGAAAAGGGGAATAAGTGAAAGGACTTGGAGGGAGGGGGGAGGGATCCTAAAAAAAAAAAAAAAGAGGGAGGGTTGCGCGTCACAAGGGGGGTCTGTAAATTAAATATCGGGGAGGGGGATCAGGGGGGTCAAGGGAAAAAAGCATAATCTGGGGATAATACGATGGCAGGAAATACAGAATTAGTAATTTTAACTGTAAATGTAAATGGGATGAACGATCCCATCAAACGGAGACGGATAGTAGATTGGATCAAAAAGCAGAACCCTACAATATGTTGCCTACAGGAAACACACTTAAAGCAGGGAGATACATACAGAGTAAAGGTAAAAGGTTGGAACAGAGCCTATTATGCTTCAGGTAAAGCCAAAAAAGCAGGGGTAGCTATCCTTATCTCAGATCAAGCAAAAGCAGAAGTAGATCTCGTTAAAAAAGATAAGGAAGGAAACTATATCCTGCTGAAAGGTAGCATAAATAATGAAGCCATATCAATACTAAACATATATGCACCAAGTGGTATAGCATCTAACTTTCTAAAGGAAAAGTTAAGAGAACTGCAAGAAGAAATAGACAGTAAAACTATAATAGTGGGAGATCTCAACCTTGCACTCTCAGATTTAGACAAATCAAACCACAAAACAAACAAGAAAGAAATTAAAAAAGTAAATAGAACATTAGAAAAACTAGGTATGATAGACCTTTGGAGAAAACTGAATGGCAATAGGAAGGAATATACTTTCTTCTCAGCAGTTCATGGATCCTATACAAAAATTGACCATATACTAGGACATAAAGATCTCAAAATTAAATGTAGGAAGGCAGAAATAATAAATGCCTTCTTCTCAGATCACAATGCAATAAAAGCTACATTCAGTAAAAAGTTAGGGGTAAATAGACCAAAAAGTAATTGGAAACTGAATAATCTCATCTTAAAGAATGACTGGGTGAAAGAGCAAATTATAGAAACAATTAACAATTTCACCCAAGATAATGATAATGATGAGACATCATATCAAAATCTTTGGGATGCAGCTAAAGCGGTAATAAGGGGAAATTTTATATCTTTAGAGGCTTATTTGAAGAAAATTGAGAAAGAGAAGATTAACGAATTGGGCTTACAACTTAAAAGGCTAGAAAAAGACCAAATTATAAACCCCCAACCAAAAATTAAACTCGAAATACAAAAATTAAAAGGAGAAATCAATAAAATTGAAAGTAAAAAAACTATTGAATTAATAAATAAAACCAAGAGTTGGTTTTATGAAAAAGCCAATAAAATAGATAAACCTTTGGTAAATTTGATCAAAAAAAAGAAAGAGGAAAATCAAATTGATAGTCTTACAAATGAAAAGGGGGATCTTTCCACCAATGAAGAGGAAATTAGAGAAATAATAAGGAGTTACTTTGCCCAACTTTATGCCAATAAATTTGATAACTTAAGTGAAATGGATGACTTCCTCCAAAAATATAGGCTCCCTAGATTAACAGAGGAGGAGATAAATTGCTTAAATAGTCCCATTTCAGAAAAAGAAATAGAACAAGCTATTAATCAACTCCCCAGGAAAAAATCCCCAGGGCCAGATGGATTCACATGTGAATTCTACCAAACATTTAAAGAACAATTAGCCCCAATGTTATATAAATTATTTGAAAAAATAGGGGATGAAGGAGTCCTACCAAATTCCTTTTATGACACAGACATGGTACTGATACCTAAACCTGGTAGATCGAAAACTGAGAAAGAAAATTATAGACCAATCTCCTTAATGAATATTGATGCTAAAATCTTAAATAAGATATTAGCAAAAAGACTTCAGAAAATCATCTCCAAGATAATACACTATGATCAAGTAGGATTTATTCCAGGAATGCAGGGCTGGTTTAATATTAGGAAAACTATTAATATAATTGACCATATTAATAATCAAATTAATAAGAACCATATGATCATCTCAATAGATGCAGAAAAAGCATTTGACAAAATCCAACATCCATTCCTACCTAAAAACTCTTGAGAGTATAGGAATAAACGGATTATTCCTTAGAATAATCAGGAGTATATATTTAAGACCGTCAGTAAGCATAATATGCAATAGAAATAAACTGCAACCTTTCCCAGTAAGATCAGGAGTGAAACAAGGTTGCCCACTATCACCATTACTATTCAATATAGTACTAGAAACGCTAGCCTCGGCAATAAGAGCCGAGAAAGAGATTCAAGGAATTAGAGTAGGAAATGAGGAAATTAAACTATCACTTTTTGCAGATGACATGATGGTATACTTAGAGAACCCCAAAGACTCTGCTAAAAAGCTACTAGAAATAATTCAAAATTTCAGCAAAGTGGCAGGATACAAAATAAATCCACATAAATCCTCGGCATTTTTATATATCACTAACAAAATGCAACAGCAAGAGATACAAAGAGAAATTCCATTCCAAACAAATGTTGATAGTATAAAATATTTGGGAATCCATCTACCAAAGAAAAGTCAGGAATTATATGAGAAAAATTACAAAACACTTGCCACAAAAATAAAATCAGATTTAAATAATTGGAAAGACATTCAGTGCTCTTGGATAGGCCGAGCGAATATAATAAAGATGACAATACTCCCCAAACTAATCTATTTATTTAGTGCTATACCAATCAGACTCCCAAGAAACTATTTTAATGACCTAGAAAAAATAACAACAAAATTCATATGGAAGAATAAAAGGTCAAGAATTGCAAGGGAACTAATGAAAAAAAACTCAGAGGAAGGTGGTCTAAGTGTACCTGATCTAAAGCTATATTATATAGCAGCAGTCACCAAAACCATTTGGTATTGGCTACGAAATAGACCGGTAGATCAGTGGAACAGATTAGATACAAAGGACAAAAAAGGGTACATCTATAGCAATCTAATCTTTGACAAACCCAAAGATTCCAACATTAGGGATAAAAATTCATTATTCGGAAAAAACTGTTGGGAAAACTGGAAATTAGTATGGCAGAAATTAGATATGGATCCACACTTAACACCATATACCAAGATAAGATCAAAATGGGTCCATGATTTAGGCATAAAGAGGGAGATAATAAATAGATTAGAGGAACAGAGGATAATCTACCTCTCAGACTTGTGGAGGAGGAAGGAATTTATGACCAGAGGAGAACTAGAGATCATTATTGATCACAAAATAGAAGATTTTGATTACATCAAACTAAAAAGTTTCTGTACAAATAATACTAATGCAAACAAGATTAGAAGGGAAGTAACAAATTGGGAAAATATTTTTAAAAACAAAGGTTCTGACAAAGGTCTCATTTCCAAAATATATAGAGAACTGACCATAATTTATAAGAAACCAAACCATTCTCCAATTGATAAATGGTCAAAGGATATGAACAGACAATTCTCAGAGGAAGAAATTGAAACTATATCCACTCACATGAAAGAGTGTTCCAAATCACTACTGATCAGAGAAATGCAAATTAAGACCACTCTGAGATACCACTACACACCTGTCAGATTGGCTAAGATGACAGGAACAAATAATGACAAATGTTGGAGGGGATGTGGGGAAATTGGGACACTAATGCATTGCTGGTGGAGTTGTGAAAGAATCCAGCCATTCTGGAGAGCAATCTGGAATTATGCCCAAAAAGTTATCAAACTGTGCATACCCTTTGACCCAGCAGCGCTACTACTGGGATTATATCCCAAAGAAATACTAAAGAGCGGAAAGAGACATATATGTGCCAAAATGTTTGTGGCAGCTCTTTTTGTTGTAGCTAGAAACTGGAAGATGAATGGATGTCCATCAGTTGGAGAATGGTTGGGTAAATTGTGGTATATGAAAGTTATGGAATATTATTGCTCAGTAAGAAATGACCAGCAGGAGGAATACAGAGAGGGTTGGAGAGACTTAAATCAACTGATGCTGAGTGAAATGAGCAGAACCAGAAGATCACTGTATACTTCAACAACGATACTGTATGAGGATGTATTCTGATGGAAGTGGAAATCTTCAACATAAAGAAGATCCAACTCACTTCCAGTTGATCAATGATGGACAGAGGTAGATACACCCAGAGAAGAAACACTGGGAGGGGAATGTAAATTGTTAGCACTAATATCTGTCTGCCCAGGTTGCATATACCTTCGGATTCTAATGTTTATTGTGCAACAAGAAAATGATATTCACACACATGTATTTTACTTAGACTATATTGTAACACATGTAAAATATATGGTATTGCCTGTCGTCGGGGGGAGGGAATAAGGGAGGGGGGGTAATTTGGAAAAATGAATACAAGGGATAATATTATAAAATATATATATATATAATAAAAAAAAATTAAAAAAAAAAAAAAAAAAAAAAAAAAAAATAAATTTGGGGGGGAATGGGGTAATTATAGATTTTGGAAAAATATATCAATCAAGCCTGTCTCTAATTCATTTACATACTACAAAATAAAACTGAATTTGTTATACAAAAAAGTACTTCGATATAAAACTCTGGCCTTTTAGACTGAAATTGTTTTCAGATTTCAAATATAAAATTTTAAATAGGTAATCAAAGTAAACAATACATGTAGAATTCTATATGGTCACATTATTGTTTCACTTTAGAATTTTTATTTGTATCTTTGTTGTTGTTATTTTAGTAGTAACTAGTATGACTTTTTGTGACCTAATTTGGGGTTTTCCTGGCAGAAATTCTTAAATGGTTTAACATTTCCTTCTCTAGCTCACTTGAGGAAACAAAGGCAAACTTGCCTGGAATCTCAAAGACAGCATCTTAATTCAGATTTCAACTCATGAAGGTGAGCCTTCTACTCCAGGCCCAACACTGCATTCACTATGCCACCTAGCTGCCTATATCTTTGTTAATTATCTTTTTTTTCTCTATATCTATCTATACATCTACATATTTACTAATTATTATCAAAACATGATTTACTATACCTCAGACAGAAGTTATTTTATATGAATTGCATTATCTAATAGTTATAATACATTTCATATTCTTTTAATTTTTTTATCATTCAGGTGGTAAAACAGAAAGTAAATTGACTTCAAAGATGAAAACTGCTTACACTCAAAATATTTAGAAAATGTCATTATAAAGCACGACTTAAGAACTTGACAATATACATAAATTTATGAAAAAGATGGCATCCAAATGAAGTGAATACATAGTACAACTTTGAAGATGAAGCTTTAAAATGACTAAAATCTCTTAACTTGGAGATGAAAATGGCTAGTAACTTTATTCAATGGGGAAAGAAAGAAGACATATTTGGCAGCTACTAAAGGTGGGTTTGACCAGCATAGTGATCAATAAATTTGGACACAGATATGAAAGAATAATTACACTCACATTCTGGCCACAGCCAGGTGGTTTGTCATACCATGATTTAAAATATATATATACTCTTGTTGATCCAAAGTTTAACATCCTTTTGTTTTATTTTTTCTTCTTCACATCTGTCTTTGCAAAAAGAAAACAAACATGAAAGTACAACTACCAGGATTTAGAGAGCATCACAGACATAGATAAATAGATAGATAGATAGATAGATAGATAGATAGATAGATAGATAGATAGATAGAAAGATAATTAGATAGAGAGATAGAGAGATAGATAGATAGATAGATAGATAGATAGATAGATAGATGACAGTTATCAGAGAACTAAAAAAAAAAAGTCCAAAGTTAACTCAGAGAACATTAAAATTCAGGTCTAGATGAGAGATGGCTACTTTTCTAAAAAGCAGGACAGATTGTTTCATAGATAATATTCTACTTAGTTATTTGCTATATAGCATAATAGTATAATTTTGATTTTGACTCAGTTATGTTTTTGTCCTCTTAATTTTCTGTTTTATTTCTGTTTGTCCTTTTCTCTTATCTTTTATTGTAATTTTTAAGCTCCATGGATTGAGGAAATAGTTCTTTGTAGTTCCTCTAAGACCTAATGGTACACTATATATAATAGACATTTCATAAATATGTACTGATTATGCTTCATATAGTGCCTGTTAACATAGCTACTTAATAAATTCTATTCGATTCAATGAATGGTAAATATATTTGAAAGAATTACTTGTCACTTCTCCTTGCATTTCCTTCATTTCATTTTTCCTTTATATTTCCAACAGCTACCACAGTCCTTAGCATAAAGTATGTACAAAATAAATGCTTGTATGATTGATCAATTTTAATAGCAACAACTTCATCATTGAAGAACAATAACATTTGTTTTAGTTTTTAGGTTTGTTAGGATATTAAAGCAATTTTAGATGCAAAATCGGCTTTTTTCCACATGCAGAAGTGCACAGTCTAAATTTAAAATGCTCCACAAGGACCGATTCCTGCAAAGGTCTGGTCTAGCTCCTCTTGTCAGGATAAGCAAAAGTCCTTGCCCCACGTTGGGCGCCAAATGTGACGAGCTGTTGTCTCTAGAAGCTGCCGGATCACTCTCTGGGAAGAGATCTGCTGTGTCAACTCAAATCTCTTGGACAGATTCTTCTTCCTGTAGTGAACCGTTGTCTCCAGGCACTTGCTGTTAACTCTTGTCCTTAGAAGTGACTTCCCTTCCTGCAGAGAGCCCCGTCAAGCCTGATGCAATGCAGAGTCCCCTCCTTGAATCTCCTCCAGCTCTTATCCTTCTCCATGTAGACTCACTTTCCAGGCCCACTGTTGCTTTTTATCCTCCCAGAGAATGGGCGTGGATAATGCAAGGGCTTCTGGGAAGAACCACCTCAGCCAATGAGCCTGCTCCTTCCATCAAGTCAACCTGAGTTCTCACCTTGTAATTGTCCAACCTGAATTCTCACCTTGTCACTATCCAAACAACCCGAGTTCTCACTTAGTAATCCTAACATCTCCCCCTTTCTTTTGATTTAGAACATAGGACAGTTATGATCTTGAAACATAAATCCATCAATATGGGAAGTATTACACATAATTACATAAATTACATAAGCACATAGTAACATAGTAACATAATACATGCTAGAAGTATATGACAAATAACATAATCAAATAATCATAAATTGAAAATTTATAAATGTCCATAAGTCCATTGTCCATTAGTCTCATCTTGTGTGAGGAAGTCCAATGATTCCTGCTGGTTTTTAAAGTTCTTTAACAGTCTTCTTATTATCCATGCTCTTTCAGTGTCAGATGTTTTATAGATCTTCTCCTTTATATTGAGGTCTTTCTCTTTTTCTGTCTCTCTCTGATGGACAAGGCGAATATGACTCGTTGGCACCCATCTGATTCCTTCTCCTGCTGAAGAAATACAAGCAAACCCTCTCTCCCAGGCAGTTAACCTATCTAATTACCTTCTATTTACCACTTTCTAAATCTCTTCTCATCATCTGGCAATTACATTGGAATTGTTTGCACTGGACACAGCCCTGTTGGTTTAAAAGGCCTGTATTCTCCCCAAGTGTAATCCATTTTTGCAATCTGATTGCCTTTTGGCTCACTTATCAGGTAATCCCTTTCTGCCATGTGATTGCTTTTCTGCTGGTTGATCACATCAGAGTCCTGACCTTCTAAAGGCTCTTTGGGTGTAATATCAGCTGCCATCATGCCCCAAGTCTTTTTTGCCTGGGGCCCTGGACCTGGGCCCCTCATCCCATTTCCCTTAATTATTCTACACTCTGATGCCCAATGGAGTCCTCTGTTGCATTTTGGACATGGGGTTTTAGGTCTTCTTTCACCCTGTCTTCTCACTGTATCTCCATACCTACACTGAGCTCTTAGATGCCCAATTTTTCCACATTGAAAACATCGCCGAGTTTCTCTAGAAGGCCCTTGCCAGGAGGGACCCTGTCTTTCCACATTCATCATTGTCCGGGTGTAAAAAGCATTTGTTCCCACTGTAGCACAGTGTCTTATGATCTCCTCTAAAGGAGCATCTTTGTCTAATCCCCATATAATTCTTTTGCAAATCTCGTTGGCATTTTCCTTAGCCAGATGTCTGGTCATTATTTCTGTAGCTGAATTTTCTCCAATAGTTCTTTTGACAGCAGTTTGCAAACGTCCCACAAAATCTGCAAAAGGTTCATTGGGACCTTGCTGTATTTTAGTGAAAGCCTCTCCACGATCTTTCTGTCCAGGAAGGACACCCCAAGCTTTTATTGCAGCCTTAGCAATTTGCTCATATATTGTCATGGTATAATTAATCTGTTCCGAATTCTCTCCATACTGACCTTCACCAGCTAAGTGCTCAAAAGTGAATTGTGTGTTAACTCCTATTTCCAAATTGCATCTGACTTGAATTTTACATAATTCATGAAATTCCGCAAGCCATAATAAATTTTCTCCAGGTTCCAGACATGTCCTTGCTATGGATTTCCAATCATTCGGGGTTAGGACTTCATAAGACAAACCATCTAGTAACATTTTGACATAAGCTGATGTAGCCCCATAAAGGGTACAACCTTTTTTCAAATCCTTAATTTTATTCAAATCTAAAGGTGCATATCTTCTCCTTTTTTTACCTACAGAGTCAGTATTTTCAATCACAGGATATGCATGTATAAAATCACTTATATCCTGTCCTTCTCTCTTAGCTTTAACCAATGCTTTTTCTAATCTTGTCATAGGCTTAGGCTTCTTCACAGGCAATTCTGTTTGTGTTTCTGCCTCTTCCCCTCTTTCTTCCTCCATCTCTGAAGGTGGGGTTGATGTGGGCCTGTCAATAATCTGTTCTCTAGGCAGGGTTGAAGCTTCTTCAAGAGAATCATACCATAATTCCTCATTTAAATCCTCTTGCTCTAGGGAAAGATCTTGATCTTTCCTTTTTTCCTCACACTTCCTCCTCTGTTCATTTTTAGAACTTTTCCTTCTCCTACAACTTGCTTGATAGTTTAAGGCTAATTGAACTATGTTGTAGATATAAAATACTTCTGCAGAAATTGAACGAGGCCCATTTTTTGCTTGAAATTCTTTCATTTCATATCCCACTAGCTTCCATTTATCTACATCTATCTTTTCTTCCTCTAAGAACCAAGGGGATTTGCGTCTTAATGCAGCCAAGAGTTTAGCAATCTGTACCCAGGTTACAAGTAAACTCTGCTCCTCAATTATGTTGATTATACTCTCTATAATACCACTCCTGAATGGGGGTGGAGCTGAGGTTGCTTCTGGGGCTGGGGATGAGTTGGCTGAGGTCCAGGGATTGAATATAGCTAACATCTGCCCCATTTCAGCTATAAGAGATTCCTGGTTTAGCCCTTAACAAGTTAAGTTCCTTATTTATCTATTAGCACGCTCACTTAATCTTTAACAAAGTTTCCTCGTTACTCACGGTTCTGGGTCAGAGAGACTGAGATCTAGATCGGAAGCTTTTCCACTGGAATCAGGACCGTGTCTGTCCCTGTTCGGGCGCCAAATTGCAAAGGTCTGGTCTAGCTCCTCTTGTCAGGATAAGCAAAAGTCCTTGCCCCACGTTGGGCGCCAAATGTGACGAGCTGTTGTCTCTAGAAGCTGCCGGATCACTCTCTGGGAAGAGATCTGCTATGTCAACTCAAATCTCTTGGACAGATTCTTCTTCCTGTAGTGAACCGTTGTCTCCAGGCACTTGCTGTTAACTCTTGTCCTTAGAAGTGACTTCCCTTCCTGCAGAGAGCCCCGTCAAGCCTGATGCAATGCAGAGTCCCCTCCTTGAATCTCCTCCAGCTCTTATCCTTCTCCATGTAGACTCACTTTCCAGGCCCACTGTCACTTTTTATCCTCCCAGAGAATGGGCGTGGGATAATGCAAGGGCTTCTGGGAAGAACCACCTCAGCCAATGAGCCTGCTCCTTCCATCAAGTCAACCTGAATTCTCACCTTGTCACTATCCAGACAACCCGAGTTCTCACTTAGTAATCCTAACAGATTCCCAATAATATAACCCTCACAAGTCTTGAAATTCCTAACTCTATTTTATAATGTTATAAGAAAATATAACTGAGGTTCATCAGTAAAAGATAAAACAGCTTCCATAAAGAGCTGAAAAGATTTAGAAGCCAAAGAAAGAAGACAGCAGAAAATTGTGGCTAAATTCTTTATTAAAGAAAGAAGTAAGGCAAGGAGAAAAACCTTAAAAAATACTTAGAATGACCAAACCAAGACACAACCATTCAAATGGATTTATAGATGAAACTAGAATTATAATAAATAATTTTCAAATGGAATTGATTTTCCATAATTTTAATCTGATCACTGTTCACCATTCATTGTAGTTTGTTAATATCTTTATTAAAATGAGATGCTCAAATACACATGATATTGACCAGAATATATGCAATTTAGTAACTCTTTGGATTTAAATCCAGATTGTTCTCCAAAATGGTTGGAGAATTTTACCATCCCAACCAAGATGAAAAAGTATACCAATTTTTCCACATCCTCTCCAAAACTTATCACTTTCCCTTTCCATCATTTTAACCAATCTGGTAGATGTAAAATGATATCCCAAGGTTGACTTAATCTGCATTTCTCTAATAAACAATTATTTAGAGCATTTTATATGACTATAAATTGTTTTGATTTCTTCATTCAAAAACTACCTGTTCATATATTCATTGGTGTTAAGATTTTTTTTAATTTTTAATCTTATAAAATGAGATTAAAAAGTTATCTCTCCCTCTTAGTTTTCTCTCAAATGCAAACTTGATAAATACACCATTTCTGCTTTTATTCAAATTATTGATAAAAATATCAAAAAGTATAAGACAAAAGGTATATTAATGCAGCAACTTACTATAAACCTCTCTTCAAGGAGACATCAACCTCTTCATCTAATCCATTATGGAATTTAGTCAAAGTGTTTTGTTGAAATCTAGATAAATCTGTGTTCAATATTTCACTGCTCTGCCAGTATAGTCACAGAATTACAGAACTTGAGAATTCAAAGAGATATCAAAGGCTATGTAGCTTAATCCATATGTAACAGAAATCCCCAAGAAAAAACATTCAATCATATGTCCTCTACTTGAAATCTCCAAGAAGGTGAAATTCATCACCTGTTGAGGCAATATTTTTGATAGAGAGCTAAAATTGTTAGCAGTTGTCATGATACCAAGCCTAAATTTTCTTCTTTGCAACGTCAATCAATTATGGCTCATTCTTCTCTCTGAAGCCAACATAAGCTTAATCCATCTTCCACATGAGAATTCTTCAAATCCTTGAAAACAGCCACTTATATCTTTCTCCTGAGTTTTCTCCAAGTTTAACATGACCAATTCTTTCAACTGTTATTATTTGTCTTTCATTTTCAAAGAGGACCAATAATATCATGGAGTGAAGTGTTGATGTCTGTCTGAATTGAATTTTAAAATGCTAGAGTTGCACAAAGTCACCATCATCATTCTTTCTTCCAGATTCTTCAGAGTCCATTGGCAAGACAAAAATCAAGATGACTGAGTGATGGCCCAAGATGCAGTATATGACATTGGCATCTTTGATGTCCGACCAAGTTCATTGACCCTCTGGGCCACTGGAACAAATTGTTCTCATTTATACCCACTCCACAAAAGGAAGTTTTTACATATTTGGAGTATATATGCCAACCTACCAACAGATTTGAAGTTTATTGGTTACCATCAATTACCGATTTAGCCCATGTGGCAAGACAGTTTTAAAGGGATATGCTCCATAGCTATGCCATAACTTCTTGGAGTTATGTATGAGTTATATTTTGGTGAGAGATGAACACCAAAGAGAAATGAGCAACCCTGAAAAGAGTTCAGCAATCCTTCACATCAGAAGCACTAGTCTTCCATGAACAAATCACAGATCACCATCTTTAACTATCATAAAAGTCAAAACTTTTCATTATCCCAGTTATCCTTTTTGTTACGTTGTACAATTTATCAATAACCTTCTTAAACTTTGACATTGAGAATTAAAACTAATATTCAATATAAGTTATGACAAAGAAGAATAGGGGGAATTATTGTAACGTGCTCTCCTGGCAGTTACAATTACTAGTCTGTCCTAGACCCACCAGAGTACCTTTGACCACTGTCCTTTGCAGTGTGAGCTCTACCCGGCTCGCCTCCTCTGAGGCCTTCTAAGGTCTCTGGCCACAATCTCTTGAATCTATAGCTTAATAACCGGTAGCGCACTCAAGAACAACCACGTGTAATCTTAAAAGCCTTTATTATACCTACTCACATAATGCCCTAACTGATGCCCTGACTTGTTGGTTCCCGAGTGAATACCTGGTCAGAAGACCCACGTGTTCACTACCAAAATCCTTACCTCTTTCGGCTACCCATCTTGGCTTGGCCACCCAGGCTAGGAACCAGGGTGAACAGCACAAGGTTAAAGAGGGCGGTTGCTGCCTGCAGTGGGCTTACATAGGGCCTGTGAGGTCACACACACAGCCAATCAGCGAGAGAGTCACCCATTACAAAACTATCTCAATATGGCCAGGATCCCGCCCAAGGGCAGTCCTAATATCCACAGAAATTACTTCTGGGCCTCAATCTCCCGATGCACTGTGTCCGCCCATTTAAAGGGCCCTTACAAATTATCACCTCACTATTGCTAGAAGTAATGCTTCTGCTAATCCAATTCAATTGCATTATTTTTGTGTGCCATATCACACTGATAACTCATATTGTGTTTGCACTCCTCTTAAAACCTGAAATAGATTTTTTTTTCAGAATTACTGAAACCTAACCCAATTCTTCCAATTTGTACTTATAAATCTTATTTCTAGTTAAATTAAATTAAAATTAAAACTCTGCATTCACCATTATTAAATGTCAACAATTTTATCCCAAAAGAAAATAATCTGGCATGATATCTTCTTGAGGAAACCATGTGATTCTTTGCTGTTACTGTTTCTCTTAGTATTTCATTATTATTTGAGTGTTTTTAAGTCCTATCTGTCTAGATATGACCCCATTTGTGATTTCTCTGCAGCAATAATAGAGTGTTTTACCATTTTCTTCTGCAGCTCATTTTACAAATAATAATAATAATAATAAAAAACTGAAGAAAACAGGATCAAGTGACTTACAAATTGTAAGTGTTTGAGGCCAGAATTGAACTCAGGCAGATGATTTTTCATGATTCCAGGTTTGGTGCTATATTTATTGCATCACGTAATTGCATCAGATAATTATTAACCATCTCTTTAATAACACAATCTCAATTCCTCCTCTCTCCAGGAATCATAGTAAATTCCATTGTTCTAATGTTTATAATCTTTCTTTGCTCTTTTTTATTATCAAGAAATCATTTGACCTTTACTCACTGTGATACCTCTTTATTATCCACAATCTTCAAAGATACCTTACAGTTGCTCAATAATAATATCCACCAGTTCTCTTAGTACCTGGGAAACATTTAAACTGAACCTCCTGATTAAACTTATCAAGGATAGTTAATTGTTCTCATTTATTTATCAGGAATTTAAATTTCCTTTCATTCATTTATTACATGATACAAATTTCTCTCTCTCTTCTTCCACCTTTCGCTTCCCAAAGAGCCACATCATAAAAAAAGATCTTTTTGAAAGTTGAGTACTTTTGCTTTCCTATTATTACCTTTTATCAATATCCAATCCACTCTCATCAGTAGTCTTATCCTTTCTTTGATTCTCTTTTCCTAGATATATCTAAATACTCTAGGTATTGCCCTTATCATTATATTAATCCTGGGTAAAAAAAAAAAAAAAAAAAAAAAAAGTGTTTAAAATTTTGAAGTCCATCTAATACATTGTTGGTGGAATTGTGAACAAATCCAGACATTCTGGAGAACAATTTAGAACTATGCCCAAAGAGTTATCAAATTGTGTATACCCTTTGATCCAGCAGTATTTCTATTGGGCTTATATCCCAAAGATATCTTAAAGGAGGGAAAGGGACCCACAGGTACAAAAATGTTTGTGGCAGCCCTTTTTGTAGAGGAAAGAAAATGGAAACTAAGTGAATACCCGTCAGTTGGAGAATGCCTGAATAAGTTATGGTATATGAGTGGTATGGAATATTGTAAGAAACAATAAGCAGGATGATTCAAAGAGGTCTGGAGAGACTTGCATGACCTGATGCTAAGTCACATGAGCAAATTCAGGAGAGCATTGTACACAGCAACAGTAATATTATACAATGATCAATTCTGATGGATATAGCTCTCAACAATGAGATGATTCAGACCAGTTCCAATGATCTTGTGATCAAAAGAGCCATCTACACCCAGAAAGAGAGCTGTGGAAATAGAGAATGGTTCATGAATAGCATTCTCACTCTTTTTGTTGTTGTTTGCTTGCATTTTATTTCCTTCATTATTTAATTTTTCTTGTACAGCAAGATAATTGTATAATATGTATGCATATATTGGATTTAACATATTTCTACCATGCTTAACATATATTGGACTACTTGTCATCTAGGGGAAGAGAGTGGAAGAAGGGGGTAACTGGAACACAAGGTTTTGCAAAGGCTAATATTGCAGAATTATCCATGCATATGTTTTGAAAAATAAAAAGCTTTATTTTAAAATTTTAAGGTCCAGATACTCTCCCTTCTTCCCTTTCCAATGACCACAATGAGAAGGTACATGTGAAATCATGCAAAACATTTCCATAAAAGCCATGTTATAAAAAGAAAGAAATAGATCCCCCAAAAAAACTCAAGAAAAAATAAAGTAAAAAAAGTATGCTTCAATATCTATTCAGACACTAATTTTTCCTCTAGGTTCGAAGAGGATTTTCATCATAAGTCCTTCAGAATGGTCTTAGATGATTATATTGCTGAAAATAACCAAGTCAGTTACTGTAAGGGCCCTTTAAATGGGTGGACACAGTGCATCGGGAGATTGAGGCCCAGAAGTAATTTCTGTGGATATTAGGACTGCCCTTGGGTGGGATCTTGGCCACGCTGAGATAGCTTCGTAATGGGTGACTCTCTCGATGATTGGCTGAGTGTGTGACCTCACAGGTCCTTTATAAGCCCACTGCAGGCAGCAGTCGCTCTCTTTAACCTGGCGCTCTTCACCCTGGCTCCCTAGCCTGGGTGGCCAAGCCGAGATGGATAGCCAAAAGAGGTAAGGAGTTTGGTAGTGAACACGTGGGTCTTCTGACCAGGTGTGCACTCGGGAACCAACAAGTCAGGTCATCAAGTCAGGGCATTATATGAATAGGTATAATAAAGGCTTTTAAGATTACACATGGCTGTTCTTGAGCACGCTACCAGGTATTAAACAATAGATTCAAGAGATTGTGGCCAGAGATTTTTGAAGGCCTCAGAGGAGGCAAGCCAGGTAGAGTTGACACTGCAAGGGACAGTGGTCAAAGGTATTCTGTTGGGTCTAGGACAGACTAGTAATTGTAACTGCCAGGGAGAGCACATTACAAGTTACAGTTGATCATCTTGTAATATTGCTGTTACTTTGTACTTAGTGCATTTCACTTTACATGAGCTCATAAAAGTCTTTATAAGATTTTTATGAAAGCATCCTGATCATCCTTTCCTATAACATAATAGTATTTCATCACAGGCACATGTCACAATTTGTCATGCCCAATTGATGGGCATCTCTCAATTTCTACTTCTTTGCCCTGGAAAAAAAAAAAGTTGTTATAGATATTTTTACATATATGTCTTTTCCTTTTTATTTTTTTTCTTGCTTGTTTTTAATCTCTTTTTTGATGCATACCTAGCATTGGTATTGCTAAGTCAAAGGGTATTTATGACTTTAAAGCCCTTTGGGCAGTTTCAAATTGCTCTAGAAAATGGTTGACTCAATTCATAATTCTACCAAAGTGCATTAATGTTTCATTTTTCCCATATTCCCTTCAATATTTGTCATTATCCTTTTCTAGCCTATTAACCAATCTAATAAGTATAAGGTAGTAGCTCAGAATTGTCTTAATTTGCATTTCTCCAAACAATTGTTTACTATTTTCTCCAAACAATAGAGTTAAGAATATTTTTTTCATATGGCTATAAATAACTGATTATGCCTTCTAAAAACTTCATATCTTTTGATCATTTATCAATAATTTTTATGTTTGACTCAGTTCCTTTAAATGAGACCTTTATCAGAGAAACTTGGTTTCAAATTTCTTTTCACAATTACTATGCTAACTGTATTCTTTCCTCCCTTTTTATTCGTCTCTATCTTCTTTCACCTTGACCTTATTCAAAAGTGCTTTGCTTCTGACTAATCTCCCCAAATTTGTCCTCTCTTCTATCACCCTCTTTTCTTCTCATATTCCCTTACCCTCCTACTTATACAGGGTAATATAGATTTCTATACCCTGTTAAATATGTATCTTATTCTCTCTTTAAGCCAATTCTGATGAGAGAAAGGTTCACTCCTTCCTCTTCCTGTTCCTCCTTCCACTATAAAAGTCTTTTTCTTGACTCTTATGGCAGATAATTTAAGTTGTTCTATTTCTCCCTTTTCCTTTCACCCAGTACATTCCTTCCTCATCCTTTAAGATTTTTAACTTTAACTAAGATTTTTCCACCCTTTTTCCTGAAACACTATAATCAGTTTTGATGGGTAGGTGATTCTTGCTTGTAATCCTAATGCTTTTGCTGTTGAGGATTTCATATTCTAAGCCCTCTAATCCTTTAATATAGAAGTTGCTAAAACTTGTTGGCATACTGGCTGTGGCTCCAAAATAATTGAATAATAATAATAACAATAACAATAATAATATTTCTATATGTTTACAGTATTTTCTCCTTGAAACAAGAGTTCTGGAATTTGCTTATAATAGTATTGAGAATTTTCATTTTGGGATCTCTTTCATGAAGTAATCGGATTGTGTTAAGCTTTCCATGCTTCTCCAAAATCTTTGTAGTCACAATTTCTTACTACATAGAAATATGTAATTGTATCTATGTGTCACAGTTACTTTATCCATTCCTCATTTAATGAACATTTACTTTGTTTCCAATTTTTTATTATAAAATATGTGCTACTGTAAATATTTTGATGTACATAGGGGTTTTCTTCTTATGTCTACCTTCATAATGCCCCCTTGGGGATTGTAGTGGAATTGCTGTATATAACATTTAGTCAATTCATTCTATAATTTCAAATTGCTTTTCAAAATATTTGTAATGATTGACAACTCCATCAGCAATGCACTGCTATACCTGTTTTCAAACATAGTCTATTCCATCTTTTGTCATCTTTGCTAGATTAAGATGTGAAGGAAAATCTCAGGATTGTTTTAATTTGAATTCATTTTATTTGTGAAATGGAGCATTTTTTCATGAAATTACAAATGCTTCAGAATTTTATTTTTGAGAATTATTTCTTCACATCATTTGTCCCCTTTACTTTATTTTTGATAATTATGTGTGTACATGCACACATATGTGTATATATATATATATGCATATATATATACATACATATATTTCTAATATTTTTGTTAATAATTTACACCTCTTGAATATGATTCCCCATCTGAGAAATTTATTACTTATATTTTCTCCATTTTACTGTTTCTCTTGTCATCCTTAATACATCACTTTTCTTTACACAGACTTTAATAAATTTCATGTAATTAAAATTCCCTATTTTATCTTTCATAATAGTGCTATTAAGTTCCTAAATTGTTCTATTGATACTCTCAGATTTCCTAAGTAAAATGCCATATCATATTTAAAATAGCAATATCCTATTTTAGTTTTAGCAGGTATCTATTTTATCACTAACACTTTTTGAATTATGCCAAACAATAGAGAGGAATAAGGCATCCTTGCATTACCCTCTAGTGTTTGGGAAATAATTTTATGGCAAAAAAAAAAATGTGTTTGCCTTCAGATATACATGATTTTATCATACATATTATGATACGACCATAACAATAGTTTAAGAATAATTTTAATGCTTTTGTAAGTAGTGCCTTTTCTCAGAGGCCCCCAATATATCTATTGATATCAGGATGTTGGATTTAATTTCTTTTAACATGATTAATAATATTATTTTCCTAATATTTAATTATCCATGTATTTAAAGAATAAAAATAAACTTGTTCAGAAAGAATATATATATTTAATTGGCATCAAAATTCATGAAAGATATTGGTCTTTTGTTCTCTTTCCTTGATTTTCTTTCCTTAGTCTAAGTGCTTGAATCCCGTTTGTATCATAAAAAAGAATATAGCAGAGTGTTCTGTGAGAATAATTTATAAAACAAATATCAATTTGTAAAGGGCTAGAACTGAGCAAATGCACTTGGATAATGGAGCACATGAGACTAATTGTCAATTGGACAATTCTCTATTAACATGTTTGAAGGTTGACCCTCCCCAACTGTTCTGTGCTGACTTGATTTGTGGGACAAAGAAGGGGAAGTGACTTGTGTGGGTGGAGTAGGAGGAGGAAATTGAGGCATTCTCCTGGTGGTGGAGAGAGAGGAAGGTGGTGTGGAGAGAGAGGAAGGTGGTGTGGAGATTACTAGATCTCCCTGACAGGGAGCTCAAAAGACCAAGAATAAAGACTTTTGATTAGCCTGACTCCGGCTGATTTCTGGGAAGACAGAGTTCCAGCATCAATTATTCTTTAAACTTCTGATGAAATCAGAATCTTTTAGATTCTGGTAATCTTTTAGACTCAAAAGTTTATAGATTTGAAGCTAGAAGGGATCTTAGAGGTCATGTAGTACATTACCTTCATTTTACAAATTGTTCAGCTGAGGTCTGCCAATTAATTCACTTGCCCAAAGTCATATAAGTAAAATGGCAGAGATAAAATGCATGTACTTCTATTACAATTCCAAAATTATCTCTCTATAACAACACAATCACTCCTAACCTGAACTATATCTTCTATACTTTCTGTTATGTCTTTGTAATTACAAAGAGGCAGTAAATAAAGCTTTGATCCTGGGCACATGCTTTGAGTTAAAGAGGAAGAATCACTCCAGAAACAGGTCTATTGATTAGTACTCTAATATAATTTAACAAGTTAATAGCAATTAGTTTGTTTTTTTTTTGTTTTTACAATTAGGCTATATTTATGGATACTATATACATTCTGTAAGAATAGAAATACTTTTCCATAAATTGAACATACATTTTGTCATATAAGACCTCATTTGGTGTAGAAATTGGATTCACAATACAATCCAATAATTTTCTACAAATCATTCTTACTATCAAAATCATTTCTCAATATGTCATAGCTATTTGATCAAGGCATTTTACTTCTTAAATAAACCATGCTTTTTTATGTTGATCCACTGCTGGATTAGTTTACTCAGCACCAGACTCAGTCACAATCTGTAGAATAGAGTGATGTTTTCCTAAGTATTTAAAGCACATAAATTTTGAGTCTGGTCCATTTGATCTTTCATACCCCTTTTCTTATATAGGAAAATATAGATAACAAAAAATTAGAAACAAAACAGACCCATGTGTTTTTTACTTTCATGTTGATTCCAGGTGAGACAGGATCCAAGGCTTCTCCTCCCTCAGAGGCCCACAGAAGCTTGTCCTCTTTTGTTAATATTAGAAAAGAGAAAAAGGCAGATCTACTCCCAGTTGAATTCTTTGTAGGTAGTTTTGCATGATGAGTCCTCAGACACTAGTCAAATGAAAAGGCACAAAGTAAACATATCAGAAATAGTTACTGAAATTTTGATCATGTTCTCAAATAGAGAGGTAGTTACCTTCTTTTTACATCAGGAAATTTCAGCAAAAAACTCATCAAAAATACATGATCCTACTAAGACATCATTATCCCATCTCCCATTACAATTTTAATTTAGGGTTAGGGTTATCAGTATGGTACAGTAAATTCTCATAATTACTTTGTTTTTCATCAGAAATTATATATATATATATATATAATTTTACTTTGGTAATTTGATTTTCCTTTCTCTCTTTTTTTTAAATTATAGCTTTTTATATACAAAACATATGCATGGGTAATTTTTTTTTTTAATATTGACCCTTGCAAAAACTTCTGTTTCAACTTTTCACCTCCTTCCCTCCTCCACCTCCCCCAGATGGCTAGTAGTCCCACACATGCTAAATATGCTAAAGTATATGCTAAATACAATATTTGTATATATATTTATACAGTTATCTTGTTGCACAAGAAAGATTGGATTTAGAAAGAAGGTAAAAAATAACCTGAGAAGAAAAAACAAAAATGCAAGCAAACAATAATCAAAAGAGTGGAAATGTTATGTTGTAGTCCATATTCATTTCCGAGTGTTCTTTCTCTGAATGTAGCTGTTTCTGTTCATTACAGATCAATAGGAACAGATTCGAATCCTCTCATTAGTGAAGAGAGCTACATCCATCAGAATTAATCATCATGTAATATTGTTGTTTAAGTGTATAATGATCTCTCCTGGTTCTACTCATTTCACTTAGCATCAGTTCATGTAAGTCTATCCAAGTCCCTCTGTATTCATCCTGCTGGACATTTCTTATAGAACAATAATATTCCATAACATTCATATACCACAATTTATTCAGCCATTTTCCAATTGGTGGGCATCCCTTCAGTGGTTTCTAGCCACTATGGAAAGAGCTGCCACAAACATTTTGCACATACATCCCTTCACCTTCTTTAATCTCTTTGGGATATAAACCCAGTAGTAACACTGCTGGATCAAAGGGTATGCACAGTTTGATAACTTTTTGAACATATTTCCAAATTGTTCTCCAGAATGGTTGGATCTGTTCACAACTCCACCAACAATATATCAGTGTCCCAGTTTTCCCACATCCTCTCCAACATTTGTTATTATATTTTCCTGTCATCTTAGCCAATATGACAGATGTGTAGTAGTATCTCAGAGTTCTCTTAATTTGAATTTTTCTTATCAACAATGATTTGAACACCTTTTCATATGACTAGAAATAGTTTCAATTTCTTCATTTGAAAATTGTCTGTTGATATTCTTTGACCACTTATCAATTGGAGAATGTCTTGATTACTTATAAATTAGAGTCAATTCTCTATATATTTTGGAGATGAGACCTTTATCAGAACCTTTAGATGTAGAAATGTTTTCCCAGTTTATTGCTTCCCTTCTAATCCTGTCCGCATTGGTTTTATTTCTACAAAAGCTTACTTAATACAATTGAAATTTTCTATTTTTTGATTAATAATGATCTCTAGTTCTTCTTTGGTCACAAATTCCCTCCTCTTCCACAGGTCTGAGAGGTAAATGATCCTATGTTCTTCTAGTTTATTTATAATCTCATTCTTTATGCCTAGATCATCAACCCATTTTGATCTTATCTTGGTGTTCACTGTTAAGTATGGGTCAATACTTAAACTAATTTCCAATTTTCCCAGCAATTTTTGTCAAATAATGAATTCTTATCACAAAAGTTGGGGTCTTTGGGTTTGTCAAAGACTAGATTGCTATAGTTATTGACTATTTTGTCCTGTGAACCTAATCTATTCCACTGATCAACTAGTCTATTTCTTAGCTAATACCAAATGGTTTTGGTGAAATGCTCAGTTTGGCTGGTTAAATTATTCTTGGCTGCATACCAAGTTGTTTTTTTTTTTTTTTTTTTGCCTTTTGGAATATCAGATTCCAGGCCCTTCAATTCTTTAATGTGGATGTTGCTAGATCCTGAGTGATCCTTATTGTGACTCCTCAGTATTTGATTTTTTTTTTTTGGCTGCTTATAATATTTTTTCTTTGGTCTGATAGTTCTGAAATTTAGCCACAAAATTTCTTGGAGTTTTGATTTTGGGATCTCTTTCAGTAGGTGGTCGATGAATTTTTTTCAATGTCTATTTTGCCTTTTGTTTCTATAACATCTGGGGAGTTCTTTTGGATGATTTCCTGAAAAATAGTGTCTAGGCTCTTTTTTTCATCATGATTTTCAGGGAGTCCAATAATCCTCAGATTATCTCTCCTACCTCTATTTTCCAGATCTGTTGTTTTCCCAAGTCGGTATTTTACATTTTTTTCTATTTTTTCATTTTTTTGGTTTTGCTTGACTGATTCTTGGTGTCTCCTCGAGTCATTCATTTCCCTTTTTTCAAGTCTGATTTTTAATGAATTATTTCCTTCATTTACTTTTTAAAATTTCTTTTTGTATTTGTCCAACTGAGTTTTTAAAAGAGTTGTTTTGTTCTATGGATTTTTTTTTCCATTTTGCCAATTTTTTAAAAGTTATGTTCTTTGCCAATTCACAAATTTTGTTTTCCTTGAAATTGTTTAACTTTTCCAATTCACAAATTCTGTTTTCCTGTGAATTGTTTCTCTTTTCCAATTCTCAAATTCTGTTTTTCAGGGAGTTGATTTCTTTATCAACTCTATCTTTTAATGAGTAACTTGACTTATCCTGTCAGTCTTTTAAAGTTTTTTTTTTCCCTTTCCCACACATTTTTCTTCTAGCTCTCTTTTAAGCTCCTTTTTTAATTTCTTCTATGAGAGCCTTGTGTGATGGCGATCAGATCATATCCACCTTTGGATCTAGAAACAAACTGTTTTTAGTCTCTTCAGGGTTTGAAGTCTGCTCTCTTTTTGTATAAAAGCTATAAATAGTTAGAGCCTGCTTTGCTTTCTTGCTCATTTTGAAAGGAAAAAAAAAACAAAAAACAAAAAACTATGGTCTGCTTATTAGGGGCAGTGGGGCATTTACAAGCTGCCTCTAAAGACAATAGGAAGTGGTAGTGAAGGGGCAGTGAGTCAGCACCTACTGGCTACACTGGGATTAGCAGTTGTGCTAAAATCATCAGCAGCAGAATGGCAGCTACTATGACTGTGCTGGGAACCGCTTTGATCACACTGAGTCCCTCCAGGTGCTGGGTGGGTGTGGCCAGGTCCCCTAGGGGTTTGGGGTTATAGTCTTTACCCCCTATGTTTATAGCTTCTCTGCTGATATGCTGACTTGTTGCCAGGGCAAAGTAGATAACACTGTGGTAGAGTTCTTTCCACAGATTTTCCACTAGCAGAGACCACAACCCGCCCCCACTCTGGTCTGGTCAGCATCACCTGTTTTCTTTCCATGCTTTCACTGCCAATTTACCTGACACTGCACCTAGCCTAGTGGTCCCTGCCTGCGAGTAAAAACAGAACTTTTTTGGTAATTATCAAGATTTTTGAGATTATTTTTCTGTTGGTAATGTGTTGTACTCCCAATATTCATGGGTTTTGACACTAATTCTGAAACTGAATTTCATTAAAATAGATTGAGGGAAAAGGAGAGTTTAGAAAGATGCTTGTGTCCTCTCCACCATCTTGGCTCCACCTCTTCCTTTCTCTATTTTTATTAGATTATATAAAAATGGTCATTTTGCATAAATACCTTTTAATTTTATCATGTATTTCTTTTATTTTCAAGAACTTCTTAATTTTTTTCACTGTGTTAATCCCTTTTGTAATTGTATAACAAAGTGAAGGCAGGGAAATCACTATAGAATTGGAACAGGCTAGAAAATATGCAATATGGGAAGTAGGGTATATAGTTGATAATTCTGATGACATGGAGTAACAACGAAAGGACTCATAATCAACTCAGTCTTAGAGTGGCCTCACTTCATTATGGAAAGGCAACTAAAGTGGAATTTAAGTAGGGTAGAAAACATGCTGGGAGAAAATATACTATAATATTTTTTCTATAATATTTTAAGCATAATGTAGTTTTCCTGTTTATCTCTGTTGATTTTTTTTTTTAATTTCAGCTTTTTTTTGCTAGTATTTGAACTCTTCTGATATATACTTCTGCTTTCTCATTTTCATTCTACATTTATCTTTGTCTTTCAAATGTCTTTTGTCTTTTCCTTCTATACAGAAAAAAAAGTGTTTTGTTTCATAATTAATTCTATCATTATTTCTCATAATATTACATGATTTAATCCATTTTATTCAATATTGGGATTGGTAACTTTACATTTTATTTTTCTGCTTTAATTTCTGTTATATTGATTTTACTTTCACCCTTAAGCTAGTGCTTTAGACATACGGTTAGTTTTGTTAATATCTAAATCATTCATTTGCTGATTTGCTAGTGTCACCTTGTAATTTTTTTAACATATGTTTCATCTCATCAAATGAACAATAGATCCTTTTGAAACTAAAATTTAACTTAACATTTATTTAGTTTATATGTTGTGTCTAGTAAGAGGTAATGTGAAATAGTGGGTAGAGTATCAGCCTCACAGTGGAGATAAATTGTGTTCAAGTCTAAATATTGATATTTACTTTCTGTGTGTCCCTGAGAAAATTGTTAACCTCCTAATGCTTCAGATAGATTTTCAAGACCTACATCTTAGAGAATAGCTGCTTTGATAAAAACATTCCTCACCAATCTGGATTCCTCTTTTTTAGAGTTAGAAAATAGATCTTTGTACTACAGTTTATGCAACACATCTAACTCAATATGAATAACTCATAGCATCTTTCACATAGTCATGACATTGTCATGAAAATTTTCTAGGATGACAATAAAATGTTTGCTAGATATTGTCTCAAATATTCAAAGTGATAGGAAATGCCTAAATATCTATAAAGATGATATTACAGAAACAATCCCACAATCAGTTCCTGCACCCACTCCAAAAAAAAAAAAAATTCAATCCACAATGAACTATTGGAACAGACTTCATTTCTTTACAAGTAGATTCTAACTTCCAGTCTTTTCTAGGTGCTAGAAAAATTCATTGGCACACACTAAGCAAAGATATATCTGAGATGCGTTTTGAGAATTTGGAAGAGAAGTTTTTCCACTGTCCTCCTGTTTTTAGAAAGCATATGCAAAGCTGCCACCTCCATAATGAGATTAGTTTGGGAAATTATTAAATGTTCTCATTTCTCTGCCAAAGAGCCCTCAGAAATTCACAGCTCATTAGAACCTTCAAAGTAGTTAATAAACAAAGCTTGCTATTATTACCTAATTAAAATATATCTCATTTCAACACTTTATTATCTACCATTTAGATTCTTCTGCTTTTAGAGGTTATATAAAAATTATTATTCTGACTTCATTTAATTGCAAGTTTCACAGGGTAACTCTGTCATATCAAAACATAGAAATTGGAGTTGGAAAAAATATGTCATCTACAATACTAAGATTGTTGAAATAAGTAGTGAATAGTATTGAGGATGCAAAATCATCTTTGTAATATTATTTTAGTCTTCTGCTTAATGTGAAATTCACTAACATAACTGCAAATAATATATATTATACTTTGAATTTTTAATTAAAAGACCCTAGAGTCTTTATAATACCCCCTTTTTTAGTATATTTCAACCTTTGTTTTCTTGCTGCCTTAATTTTTGAACATGTTTTTTCCCCTTCACTACTCAGTAAATCATTAATAACAAAAATAAAGTTCTCAGCTTATTGTCTACTTGTTTTCTATAACAACAACAAAAAAATATTAGCAAGATAGATATCAACACTTTCCAATGGGATAGGCAATGTTTTGCATCCATAGTCTGCCATCATAGCCTTTTCTTTCATTTTCACTCCAAGGTTAATGTTGGTCATTATAACTACACAACATTCCATTTTATTTTGCTGCTCTTTGTAACAAAACACATACACATAAAAATACACACACACACACACACACACACACACACACACACAAATCTTGTCCTGATTCGTAGTTACTTTTATATCAGTTCATATAAGTTATTCCATGCATTGCTTACTTCTTTTTTTTTTTATGTTCAGTTATACTCACTTGCATTCATGTATCACAATTTCTTTAGCCATTTATCAATAAATAGGCATCAACTTGTTTTCATATATTTCCTACCATGCAAAAATGTGCTGCTATAAATATATTTTTGTATATCTTCATATACATAAAAGAGTATATGTCTATCATAAGAATCTCTATGTTAAAGGAATGGACATTTTATTTTATGCACCAGTTTTAACATATCCTAAATTACTTTCCAGAATTATATTGCTGATGCTTAGTTCTACTAATAATATTTTAATGTATCAAAAATTTTCAGACTTCCAGAAATGACTTTCAATATTTTATCACATTGGATTGTCTCCTGAATATTGTTTTAATTTGTAATTCCTTCAACATTAGTTATTCAGGGCTACTTTTTATATTGTCCTTATTAGAAATGATTCTTTTGAATGCTATTCATATCTTGTGTATTTTTATCTTCGAAAAATGTTTGATTTTAAATATTTGTGATAGTTTATTATTTACATATTCATGAGTGAGGAGAGAGAAAGAAGAAAGCAAGGAAGAGAGAGAGAGACAGAGAGACTGAGGTAGACAGAAAGAGATGAGAGATTGTGAAATTCACACTGAACAGTGTATTTTTTCTTAATTTATGAAAGCTATTAATGCCTCAATTAGTTTCTTTATTGATTCTCTAAGTAGATTTTCCCTATTTAAAACATATAATTTCTTTTTTCTTATCTTAATGCAAGGATAACTATTCTAAAAATTAATCAGCTGGGAGGATTCTGGCAAGATAGCATAATAGGCAGGAAATTTCAAGCTCTCCAGATTTCTCCCATATTAGAACATATTTGCACCTCATGGTGAATAGACTTATGAAAAACAAAGAAGACTTGGGGAAGAACAGGATGATTTTAACTAGTTTGAAGTGTAAATATCTCCAAGTTAGTTCCACAGGAAAACGAAGTGGAGAATCCTAAGGCTAGCTGGATTTGGGTAGAGCTTCAGCTGGAATCACAGGAACTTTAACATGCCAGACAATATGAGGAATCAGGGATCTGAGTTCAGGAAGACTAATGATTAGGAATGTCAGATCCCATTATATTGTTGAGATATTACTCTGAGCAAGAAGGAACCTGTACTTGATGAGTACAGAAACAGTGCAAAAGGGATGCTTCTGGATGTGGGCACTTGCAGGACAGTGGAGTTTGGAGTTTGAGGTTCCAGGTCAGAGGAGAGAGTTGAAGTGAAGAGGCACCATCTCACCAAACCCAGAGTTAAAGGTACTTGCACTAATAGTTCTCATTTTAAAAAATAAATTAAAATTTAAAATTAAAAAAAAATGTGATAGGCAAAGAAGAAACAACCATAGAAACTTACAATTGGAATAGGGAAGACTGGGCTCCAACTTCAAAGGAGGATAGTGAAACAAAAAAACAGAAACAAAAACAAAGAGTACCATTATCCCAAAAAGTAACAATAAAGGAGTGCCTTCCTAGCAAGAATTTATGAAAAAACTTTTAAAAAGACTTTAAAAATCAATTGAAAGAGATCAAAGGAAAAATAAATTTCACAAATTAAATTTAAAAAATAAGAACCATCCAAGAAAAAGAAGATTATGGGAGGAGAGGTGTTGATCAACAGAAAAGAAGATACAGAGTCTTAAGAAGAAAATAATTCTTTGAAAATTAAAATTGGGCAGGGGAAGCCTATAAAGGTATATGAGATTAAGAAATAACAAAACAAAATATAAAGAATAAAAAATAGAATGTAATGTGAAACATAAGAAAAACAACAGATATTGAAAACAGATCAAGAAGAGAAAACACAAAAATAATTGGACTATTTGAAAGGTGTGTGAACCTTGACACAATAATGCAAGAAATAATTAAAGATAATTATTTTAGGAGGGTAAATTAGAAATAGAAAAAAATCCCCTGAACACCACTTCAAAGAGATCCTTTGTGGAAAACATATAACAATATTATTGCTAAATTTCAAACCTCTCAATAAAAGAGAAAATTTTGCAAAAAAAAAAAAAAATTAATAAATTCAAATATGTGAGAGCTATAATTAGAATTGCATAGTATTTATTAGCAGCCAGAATAAAAAACTGCAGGCCCGGAAATTATATATAGTGACAATCAAAAGAACTAGGCCTGCAGCCAAAAATATCATATCTGGCAAATTTATCTATAATGCTGAATTTTTTTAAATTGACATTCAATGAACTTTCAGATTTTTAAGACTTTAGATTCAACCAAACCTGAACTTAATGGAAAATTTAATACATAATAGCCAATATCAAAGATTAATTTCAAGAAACTCAACAAGAATAAATTGTGGTTTTTACATGGAAATATATAGCATATGTTTAAGACTGGCATTATTTATTAGCTAAAAAAAAGAAAGTGAGATTAGGACAGAATTGAGTATGAACTAGTTCTAAAAGGAAAAACTGTCTAGGAAAAGGTAAAAATAGTAATTATGTTATATAAATGAGTTGCAGAGGAAGCATAGACACAGAGGCAGTGGGGGTGAGGAGAATTATGGTTCTGAAAGTCTATCAACATTGGTAATGAGTTAAATAGGAAACACTACATATACATATCATAAAGTGTATAATATCCTCCAAAATCTATAAAGAAATAAAGGTGGAGGGAATAGAATTAGGTGGGGTATAGAAGGATATATAGAAAGTTATGGTAGTGGGACAAGGTATGTAGATTAATGGGAAAAAGACAAAGGGGAAAAGCAGTATAGGATAAGATAGGATATAGAAAGGTGTTTAGATTAGCAAAAATAGGAAATAAGAAATATCCATGAACATTATAACATGAATCAGGAGTAGAATTTATTAGAAAAAAAGTAGGACACTAATCTTAGACAAAGTCAAATTTAAAGATTCAATCAAGAGAGAAATCTATGTTACATATTAGCCACATAAATATTGTTTTAGATGCATTTTTACATATAGGTAGATGCATATGGATATATTTGTGCCTGAGTATATGTACTACTGATTTCCAATCATTAAGTACTGGGTAAAACCAGAGAAAAATAATTAATATAATCTTAACTCTTCTAATCAACTTCATCCTAGCAACGATCATTGTTCTCATCGCTTTTTGATTACCTCAACTCTACCTGTACTTAGAAAAATATAGCCCCTATGAGAGTGGATTTGACCCTTTAGGCTCTAGATACGAAGGTATGTAGGTATATGAAAGTGGATATATGTATATGTGTAGGTGGTTATGTAAATATATATATGTATGTGTATATATGCATAAATGTATATATTTATGTATAAATATAACCATGTTTAACTGTAGCCTGCTTTGGGATAGTGGGGGGAGGAGAATGAAAGGGGGAAAAAAGAGTAAAGTAAAAAGGGCACAGCAGAGAATAAAAGAATAACCTATAAGAAAGAAAAGATGTTTAAACTTCTATTATTATATATGCTTTCTTGAAATGGAAATTTTTTGTCACATATTTTGAATCCTCTCTATGTTCTGCTGGGCACATGACAATATTTTGTTTTCTTTTATTTTGATTTTCCTTTTCTTTTTTTTCTTTTTTTTTTCTTTTTTTTTTTGCTTATTTTGAATTTAGTTCAATAAAAAAAAAAGAGAAAAAAAATTAACTCAGTTGAAAATAAAGATGTGAGTCAAGCTTGTTTTCTTCTGTTTAATGAAAAGGGAAGAGTGTTTCCCCATTGCAATAGGTTGTAGTTATAGATCTATAACTTTAATCATATTAAAAATGGATCTTATCTAATTATACATTTTGAGGTTTAGGGGTTTAAGTTAGCATTTTATCAAAGGATTTCCAAAATATATTAACATCATGCCAGGATCTATGATGTATCTCTGAATAACTCCAACTCAGATAAAATTAATAATGTTTGAGCATATATTTCTAAGACTTTTGGGTTTTTTTTCCCTGTTTTAATTTCTATCAGTTTAATTAGGGTTTGACAATTTTGTGGTTCTTTTCAAACAGTTTATTTAAATACTTGTCAATTCTATATCCTTCCTATTTTCACTTTTATTTATTTCCCTCTGACTTTCAAAATTTATTCTTTTATGATAATTTTGGGTTTGAATATCTACATTTATAATTTCATATTTATTTCACATTTCAGATTTTTTTCCTCTGAGTAATGATTTAGTTAAATCCTAAATGTCTTTTTATGCTATATTATATAGTTATTATTTTGATTACTTTTTTCTTTTATTCATCAATAATTTAGGATGTTATTGTCAAATTGCTATTCAGGTCTATACCTTTACCTTGTCTTCCATGTATTGATGAAATTGTATTAAGGTGTGTATTAAGGTTAGTGTTTATTTGTAAATTCTTTGTGGCATAGCACAAAGGAAAATCCCCTCATCAACACAGACTAGCAAGTTTTCTTTTTATTGTCTTAGAGATTTTACTTGGAATACCTAGAGATGAAGTAACTTCCCCATGAGGTGCTTCAAGTAGTAGGTGTCAAAGGCACAACTTCCTTCCTTCTAAAATGCCTCTCAGTTCAGTTACACTATGAATATCCTATATGTACATATTCTTTATTGTTTTCTTCATTAAAATGAATGTTATAGATAGATGGATATACATACTATATATATCCTTACTGATACAGTACTTTATGTTTTATAAAGCATTTTATTCACAAAAACCCTGTTATTATTATATTTCCTATCCCGTTGCCATCTATACAAATTTTTGTTTGGAGGGAGAGAGAAATATGTATGTATATGAACATATATTCATGTGTGTATATATGTGTATGTGTGTTTATAATCCCACATACATACACTATAAAATGTTTTTACTGCCTCAGTTATTTCATCAATGAAGGCACTCCCTTTAACAATGCACATTATCACTCATCTACCTCTGCTCATCCTATGAATAGAATGGAAAGTCAGGAAGACCTGAATTTACATTCAAATCCAGACCCTTGCTGGTTGTGATTTTGGACAAACCAGTTAATCTCTAATCTCTTTCAGTTTCATCAAGTGTAAAATAGGAACAAAAGTAGCACCTAAGGATATAAGGATAATTCTTAAGGATGCTTCAAATTGATTTAGTTGAGCAAAATTCTTTTACAAGTATTATCTACCAGTCAACATTGCTACCTTCTCTGCAAAGTCTTCAGGGTTACTTTGCAATCAGGCAATGATTAGTACTTAGAAATACACTGAGCCAACCAAGCACAGAGGAATATCTCAAAACATTTTAAGGAAAAAAACTAGCCTAACCTGGAGTGGAGGTGGGAAAAGATATAACTCCTATCATTTATAGCTTGAGATTTTTCTTCTGAGAATTGCTTGTTCAAATCTTTTGACCACTAATCTTTTGGATGAATGACTTGTGTTCTTATTAATTTCTGTTTGATATTTGTACAGCTTGATATCAAATCTTTATTGATGATAGTTGAGATAAATTTTTCCCTGGTCAGCCTCTTCACATCTTTTCCTAGTAGCATTAATTTTGTTAATGGAATTTTGTGTAATCAAAATTATTTATTTCATCTTTTGTGATCACTTCTGTCCATTGCCTAGTTAAAAATTTACCCTCTAGTCATAGATGCAAAGTCTGTTTTGTGCAGGATATTGACTATATATCTTCTACTCTAAACACATCTTCTTACATGCTTCAAGACTTCAAGGATCCATGATTCCATTGGTAAAGTGAACTACCTCTCTTCACCAAAGCAAATCAATATTTCTCTAGGCTTTAGTAGAATATCTTTGTGACTGATTGTGACAGGAAAAAAAAAAAATCAATTTCCTAGTGGCCAACTTAGCCTCACACTACATCACAGAACCTAGATATAAAAGCTCACTAGGACTTGGCATAGTTTGTACCTGGTCAGTCTAGTGGTTAAAACCCAGGGACACAGTCAATCTATCAATGAGGCAATTGAATGAGGAATGCAAGATGAGACAACAAAAACCAATATAGTGATAATATGTGCGTATGAAAATTTGAAATCTATTTTAATGGAAAAAATTTTGAAAACTTCTTTTTTCTTTCCCTAGAATGCATATTAGTCACTTAGAGCATGTAAGATGCTTTGAGATTCTATAACAAATCCTAGGGAAAAAATAAAATGTGAAGGAGATCAGTATTATATTTTGCCACCTCCAGTCCTATTATATCCTATTTTCTTTATTCCTACACTGATCCTTCCTGAAAGACTTCCTTCTCTTCCTTACCCACTACACACACACACACACACACACACACACACACACATCTCATTGCCTATGAACTAATCTTATTTAAAATAGTAATTAATAGATCATTCAGTCATTAAGTTAATAGGTGATAATTTAAAAAAATAACCTTCCCTTACCATAAGCATTTGTACTTTCTTTTTATATTTTTTTTTATTTGGCAAGCATTACTTTTCTTTTTTCCCCCACTTTGTCACTTGGTGGAAAAGGGGAAATAAGAAAAACACCCTTATAACAGATATGCATAATCAAACAAAATAAATTCCCATATTTAAAAATGTATGTTTCATTCCTCATCTTGAGTAAATATTTTTTCTCACAAGAAGTAAGTTTCATGCTCTATCATCAGTCCTCTAGAATTATAATTTATTATTGCCTTGATCTTTCAATGGGGAGAAAAGGAAAGGGGGAAAAATAAAGGCCCAATTTAGCTATACGTGTAAATATTTGAGTTCAGTGAGAATACTGGCCTCTCATTTCCTCTTTACTCTCCAGGAGTTTAGGGTTCAGGAAAGCCTCCCTTTGGAGTATTCCTAAATTATAATTCAGTTGTAAGAAAAGCTTCAATGGGAAACCAGGAGATGGAAAAGCAATAAGAGACAGAGGAGAACAGTAACCTGAGAAGGATAAATGAACATTGGGTATCTCATCTCTTAAGCTTGCTGACCCTTGTTCTAGAATATTTCACTTTTACCTTTTGGAACAATTTCTATCCTGATGCAACAAGCAAGATCCATTAATCTTCCTGTGAATATGAAGCACTTTGAGAAGAATCTCTGTTAAGCTTTGTACTCATAATTAAGTTTAAGTGAGCTCAGTTCTGAGTTTTATAATAGTTGTTAGAAATGAACTAAAATCTGTAAAAATCCCCATACAGGATAATAAAGTAGGTTTGCAAAATCAGCTTGCGATTTATAGGGGCAGAAAGTTAGGTATGATGATACACTGAAAGAAAGAGAAATTTATTAATAACTGAATGAGCTTTCCTAATAGTCCTATATATTAAGGTAATATAGACTGATTAGGATAGGAAAAATCTAAACAAAATGCTCCAGAGATAGGAACAGAATCTTTCATTTCATTTGATAACAATGACAAAGAAACACCCTCTCATACCAAACAAAATTATAATACAAGTTCTCTTCACTTTTTCCCAAAAGCTACTTAGTTTGGAGAATGTACATGTATACAGAATTAAATTATATTTTCATTTCATTGGAAAGGCTGGCTATTTGAAGGAAACCTGAGATGACTACTTATTTCAAGTGAAAAATCTTTTCTAAAACAATCATTCATTCAAAATATTTTCCTGTTGGTTTCAATTTTTATTTATATGGTTTTCTCAAAGGGAAAACAGTACTATATTGTATTCCTATAGTGTGACAGCTCACAGAAGTTTGAACATTGTCAGGCTACTCCTCAATAAATCAACAAGTACTGGGAATTAGAAAGGGCTAGATTCAAATTCCCCCCCCAAACACTAGTTATATGAATCTACAAAGTCACTTGATAGCTCTAAGATTCAATTTTTATAATTGGAAAGCAGGAATAAATGATAGTAACTTATTACTTAGGAGGTCTTTGAGCATCAAAAGTGATCATATACATAATCCATAAATGTGCTAGATACTGTGCTAAGGATTCTGACCTCTAGGAGTTCGTATTCTACCTGAAATAACTTTTACTGGGAAGAGAGGTTAACCAATAAATTTGGAAGGGAGGAATGGAACATTTTAGTCAAAGATACCTGTAGTGTCTGTAATTAATCTACTTTTTAATGTCCAATAAGACCAATTACCTTAAATTTTAAGGTACTTACTATGTATCTCATTAAGTGAGATAAAAGATGCAATGAATACATATATTTTTTAAAAATCTTAAAATACTAGTAACTTCAACCTAAAAAAAGTTATTCATTCATTCTCTCTGATTTGAGAGCATTACTTTAAGCAATATCAAGAAAACAGCTATCTATTAAAGTAGTGCTTTAAAAGTCTTAGAGTGGTTTATACAAATTGTGTCTCATTTCTTCCACATCATACTTCTTAGAGGTAGGTACTGTTATAATATCCATGTTAAAAATGAAAAGACTGAGACTTAAAGAAAATAAGTAACTTCTCTCAGACCAAAGAGGAATTGTTGAATCAGGTCTTCCTAATTCCAAAAATAACTATTGAACTTCTGAAAATACACAAATTATTCAAATATCAAAGTATATTAAAATGATGTTTCAAAGCCCTAAGCATGATCAGATCTTGGACATTTAGGGGAATCCATTTCAGACATATTAAGATTTTCAAAGGATGTCAAAGCTCTTTGTTAGCTCCCAACAATTTCAATCTCAAGTTTTCATCAAAGAGCACAGTTTCCCATGAAGGTCCTCTGAACCACTCTTGTTTTCAGTTATCAATATTAAGTATATGCACATTATAGCATTCCAACCATAGCCAATTATGGTTCAATTCATTAAATGTTTAATTGTGCTAGGAACTGGGAATGCAAAGATTTATAGGAATGATTGTTCTCAATTACAAGAAATTTAATGTTCAAGGTATTATATAAGGCTTAGAGAACACACAGATGGAAAAAAAAAAAATACTACCAGAAACTCTGGACACAGGAAACCAATATGTATGATAAAAGATAAAATAGAAAGAAAGAGAGAGAGAGAGAGAGAGAGAGAGAGAGAGAGAGAGAGAGAGAGAGTGAGAGAGAGAGAGAGAGAGAGAGAGAGACAGAGACAGAGACAGAGAGAGACAGAGACAGAGAGAGACAGAGAGAGAAAGAAAGAAAGAAAGAAAGAAAGAAAGAAAGAAAGAAAGAAAGAAAGAAAGAAAGAAGAAAGAAAGAAAGAAAGAAAGAAAGAAAGAAAGAAAGAAAGGAAAGGAAGAAGGAAGGAAGGAAGGAAGGAAGGAAGGAAGGAAGGAAGAAGAAAGAAAGAAGAAAGAAAGAAAGAAAGAAAGAAAGAAAGAAAGAAAGAAAGAAAGAAAGAAAGAAAGAAAGAAGGAAGGAAGGAAGGAAGGAAGGAAGGAAGGAAGGAAGGAAGGAAGGAAAGGAAGGAAGGAAGGAAGGAAGATGAAGGAAGGAAGGAAGGAAGGAAGGAAGGAAGGAAAGGAAGAAGGAAGAAGAAGAAAGAAAGAAAGAAAGACAAGAAAGAAAGAAAGAAAGAAAGAAAGAAAGAAAGAAAGAAAGAAAGAAAGAAAGAAAGAAAGAAAGAAAGAAAGAAGAAGAAGGAAGGAAGGAAGAAGGAAGGAAGGAAGAAGGAAGGAAAGGAAGGAAGGAAGGAAGGAAGGAAAGGAAGGAAGGAAGGAAGGAAGGAAGGAAGGAAGGAAGGAAGGAAGGAAGGAAGGAAGGAAGGAAGGAAGGAGAGATTCAAAATAAAAATATGCAAGACTGGAGAGTGGATTTTTTTCTGGGATATCAAGGAATATTTAATGCAGGAAGTGAACCTTACCTAAGCTTTAAGGAAAAGAAGAATTTTCCATATATGCTTCTCTAAGGAGCAAAATCCTAATCTCTTAATCCCTCTTTGTTAAGGGATAATAAAAGGTATACAGTATAAAGAGGTTTTTTGTTTGTTTGTTGTTGTTTTTTTTTTTTTTTTTTTTGCCTGTTTGTTATTTGTTTTTTTCTGGGCTCAGAGGATGTTGATTTTTTTCTGAGATGTCTTAGCTCTGTTATCATGGGCAAGTCACAACTTCTATGAGTTGTTTCATCTAAATGATGAGGATAAAGTAAATTACCTCCAATCTAGCACTTTATGTATGAAGTTGAGCCAGTAAATCATCTAGTTTTTGGTAGGTATCAGTTCCTAAATATGGCCTAATCTTAAAAAAAAAAAAGTACATGTGAATCTCTCCCCAAAAGAACTTTACCACCAAATTATCCCTGAAAATCAACAACATTAAAATATTGTTCTCAAATTGTTGTCATTTATCTATAAAGCAAAGATTGAAATTTAAGCAAAAATCTTTTTGCTTTTGCAACATCAAAGAAATAATATACAGTCCTACACTTGGAATCAAAAAGATATAAGTTCAAATGGCCTGAGACAATTACTATGGGACCTTGTTTGCCTCATTTGTAAAGTTGAAATAACAACAGCAACTGTTCATGGTTATTGTGAGCATAGAATGATATATTTGTAAAGCATAAAATGTAGCACCTGACACATAGTAGGTACTTAATCAATACTTATTATTTAAAAGGCCAGACATTTTATCTATTGATTTATTTGAATAGTAGGTGATTGATGGCAATAATGTGTGCTAGGGCTATGGCATTTTCAAATGAATTTATGCTTAATGGTATTCCTGCCTGTGCTAAGCATAATATTGTTTTCCAGTCTCAAAAAAAAAAATAGTTCAGTATAAAAAGATGTTTTCACAAGACTAATATACCAGACTTTTAAAGTTACAGTTATATAATCCATAACTTAAGGGGTTTGAAAGATTTAGACCTTGTCATTATTCTTAAAGGTTTGGAAAATCAGAATAAGCAGTTTTCTCTAATTTGGTTTATTGAACTATTAAAAACTCAAGAAGTCAAAGGTCTCTCTTCTTTATATTTCACACTGAAGCTGTTTATGGTAGAAGAGGGAGAGTGATATTGGAGACTAATGGAAAATAATTTTTGTAGCTGACCAAATTTTAAAATATTCCTTGTATCACACTGCCTCTTCCAGAATCTCTGGCTTAAATCAAGAAGTCCACTGAAGCTCCCAGGTCACATTCACATGAACTATCAACCTACATTAACTAGTACATCTTCATCTCCTTCACAAGGATATCATGAGGGTCATTTACGTATGCTTTGTTGAAATTCATATATATTGTGTCAACTGTGAGTGTTCACATTTAGAAACCACATTTCCTATAACCTACCTCTATCCCTATCTTCTTTATCCTATTTGACTGATTATATCACTTCCCTGCTGAAAAATTTCAGTGACTCCCTAATGCTTCTAGGGGAAAAATTCAAACTATTCAGCTAGACATATAAAGACCTTCACAATTTGAATCCCACTTACCTTTCTAGACTTATTTCATGTTATACCCCTTTAAAAACTCCATCTTTACAAATTGTTATTTTAATTTTGTGAATTTCCACTTTGCACAGATGATCTTCCATGAATGAAATATATTCCTTCTTTATGGAATCTGTAAATTCTTTAAAGAGAGTTCAGATAAAGTCTTCCATTGAAAACCAATTCCAGTTCCCTTAAATGTTACTTCTATCCTTTCTCAAATCACTTTATATTCTTTAATTGTTTACGTACAGTCTCCTTCTAATAGAATGAAAACTTCTTGAGGACAGGCACTTTCTTGTCTGTTTTATTTCTCTTTTAGTATTTTTTCAAGCACTTCCTAAATCCTTAACAAATGTTCGTGGAGTTAAATTGAATTGTGGCAGTCAGGTGAATCTTTTTTCCATTTCCTTAGACACTTCCAGGTAGTCAAATGATTTACTGTGAGCTCTTCATGGACTGGGATGTTATGCCTCTTAAAGTATTATTTACCTTTTCTTCTTTTAGGTAGAATAGTGGAAAGAATTCTGGGGTTTGAATCAGAAAATATAGATTTGTATTTATCTCCTATCTTTGTCATTGTCACTGTTTGACCATAGCCAGTTCACTTCAACTTTGTGAACCTCAATTTTCATATCTATAAAATGGGGTAGGGATAGAAGAAGCTTGTAGGAGAGATAGAGAAAAGGAAAAGTTGGTCCTTTTGGATAGAAATTGTTATTTTAAAAAGTATTATTCTATCACAAGAGGATGTTCACATTTATATAATTTGGTTATTAAACCAAATATGATAATGGAAAAGTCTGCTTTCACTAAAATGTTTTAAATCTATATTTACTTAATCATAAGCAAAGTTGTTACAGAACCTGTAGAATAATTTTTATTTCAAATATTGTTTGCATTTTCATTCATAAAATATGCAATATGTAATACTTCCATTGTAAATAAACTGGTTACTGGATCAGCTAAGATTTTGAAAATGCAAAACCAAAACAAATTACTGTAAATTTGAATTTAAAGGAGTCTATGAAATCTGTTTTCAGAAATTCAATTCAGTCATGTTTTCCCACTACCTTTAGATTCTGAAATCTGTAAGGGCATGAAGGGCTATTGGTTTGATGAAATAATCTGTCATGTTATTGATATGTAAAATGTATTGGAGAACCATAATTTTTCATTTGCTGTATAGAAATACTGTTTCCACAGAAACACATAACTTTATAAGACCTTCCTTGGAGATGTAAAGAACTTTCAAGTTTACCTTATTTGAGCAAAAATCTCTAGTACCTCAACAAAAATCTCTACAAAACATGACTGACAAATAACCATCCTAGGTTTTGCTTGAAAAAACCCATTACTTTTTTCCTCATAGACCAATTAATTTATATTTGAATTACTCTGTTATGTATATTCTTAGCATTGATCCAAAAATTACTTATTTTTCCTGCTTTTAAAAAGTTATATTTACATAGTATATATTGTTTTTAAAACACTATATATACATTATTTCATTTAGCCTTATAGCAAGCAGTTCAGTGAAGTAAATATTGCAGTCTTTATTATCTATGCAGTTAGGGAGAGTGATCAATAAAATGCCAGTAGCTTCTAGAATTCTACATTCAACTTTTATATTTATGACCATGGACAAGTTTTAAGAACTTCCTCAATCTCAATTTCCTCATCTATAATAGAGGGATAATAGTAGTATTTTCCTCACTGAGTTATGTGAGGATTTAATGAGAAAAAAATAGGTTAAGTGCTTTGCAAATGTTGAAGTACTATAGAATATTCCATTAAACAAGAAATTATATATAAACCTTGGGGATTTTCTTTGGCTATTTTCCATGCTTAGAATTTCCAATGCTCTTATTTCTCCTTATTAGTTTTTTTGACTTTTCAAGTCAGAGATTTCTATCTTGCACAAGAAACCTTTCCCAATCCTCTTTAATTTTAGTATCTTCCCTCTATTAATTACTTCCTGTTTATCTTGTATATAGCTTATTTGTACATCATTTCTGTTTCCCCCCCTTCCATTAAATTATGAGCTCCTTGAGGTCAGGGATAGTCTTTTACCATTTTTTTTTTGTATCCCTAGTACTTAAAATAGGGCCTGGGATAGAGTAGGAACTTAATAAATGCTTATTCACTAACTGAATGCTAGTTATTATTATTAGAACTAGTTTATAGATAAGGCAATCAGTCATTCAAAAAGTCTCCTAATTAAATAATTCTAATCTTTAATGATTGTGTTTCTGCTTTTGGACATTTTCCTAAATATGTCAAATGTATCCTTTACATTTAGAAAAAATTATTGAAATCAATCACTCAACAAGATTCATTAAGTATCTTCCATGCACCAGCCATTATACATAGGCACTAGGAATACAAAGATAAGAGCACAGTACCTAATATGGGAAAGCTTACAGCTAACCAAAGGAAGATAAAATATGAATGTATAGGTATTGACTAAAACTATATGGCTGCCTTATTATGTCATGAAGGGCTTAGCCAGTGATATGTACAAAAAGGACACAAACAATTTTAGGGAGAAAGCACTAACATCAGGAGAGAATAGGAAATGTTTCCTATAAGATATTGTGCCTAAACTGAATATTAAAAGAAATTATGGATTTTTCACAGGTAGAGAAGACAATATACATTCAGGACCAGGGGAACCAGTGGTACAAGGACAAAACAGATAGGAAATTCCAGCCTTGAATAAAATCCTCCAAGGATTTTTGATGTTTTTCCTATTCTTGGTTCAGAGATCATGTTACTATTATATCACTTACTGCAGCCCTAGTGAAATAGGCAAATGTTTGCAGGCACCATGTGTGAACTAGGTAAAATATATACTCAAGAATAGGAAGGGATCTCTAACTCTATCACCTAGATCTTCCCTATAAATTAGAGCATCTCTGATATTTTCTTAATGCTCCAGAGATATTCCAGGGTTTTAAGCCAAAATCAGAGTATGGGTAAATATAAAAGCAGCTGCCTGATGACGTATATCCTTGGTTTCACAAGTTTTCATTTAAAAAATATTTTAATAGTTACATTTCAATATAAATCAATGTCCTTGTAATCCTATATATTTTATTTTGTTTATTTAAAAACTTCTTTTGTGAAGAAACCTATAATTTTCACCAAACTTCAGAAAGGATTCACATCACACAATGACTGGGAACTAGTGCTTTAGACTAAATTTATCAAGTCCAGACCCCTAAAACCTTTCATGTATAAACATTCATTCTAATCATATAGTTTCATGATAATTTGTGTTTTTAAAACAGTACAATGAACATTCCTATAAATAAAGTAATTTTTGTTTACTATGTACCAAAAATTATCCTAAGTGCCAGTATATAAATACAAACCAAAAATAGTCCCTACCTTCAGAGATCTTGCATTTTAATTGAGGAAATATGTATATATATAAACAAGATAATATGTAAAGGGAAACTGAAAGGGGGTAGATTTTAGAAAAGCTCCAATAGAAGATATGGTAAAGTAGGGAGTAGTAGCTGGGAGTAAATGAGCTGGAAGGGAAACTGTTTCAAATAAGTTAAAGTACTCGTTCAGGTCAACACATCTTATCACCCCAAAAGAGTGTTCTTCTACACATTGTACCCAGTTATTTTTAAATTCCATTTCAGTTTTTAAAACCCAAATTATCATCACTATAAAAAATAAAATTAATAGATGATGTAGGAAAAACTCCTGTAACTTTTTCCCATTTGCCCAAAAGAGCAATTTTTTTAAATTTAAAAAAGCAATTCAGAAACTTCCATGATTGATTCCATCTGACAGTTATCTTTCCTTTCTGTTATGTTCTATCACACTGATAATCCCTCAATATGATTTGATTATTCTCTAATCTTCTGGGCATGTTGTTTGTTTCTCTTCATAAAGATTCTAGGCTCCTTGGAAATAAATACCACATCTTATAAATCTTAATGTTATGTTATGAAGCTTTTCAATACTCATGATGAACATATAAATACTATTACAGAGAATAAGATGGAGAAAAGTGATGAATCAAGATGTTCTGAATGAAATCAATACATGAAATAATACTCTATGAAATCAATGCAAAGGCATTCATGGTGAATATGTGGCTCAAGATCAAAACCAAAAGAATCCAAAGAATTATAAACCACCCAAAAATAACATGATTTTATGTTATCATAAATAGGTACATTGATACAATTTTGGTAGAGTTGAGAATTGGTCCAACCATTCTGAATTCAATTTGAACTGATGAACAGAAATACTAAAATGCCTGTATCTTTTGATCCAGTGATTCTACCACTATGCATTTATAGAGAGATCATGACAAAAAGAAAGTTCCATTTATAGCCACATTTGTTCCCTAGCATCACAGTCTTCAATGAGCTAAATGAGCACTAAAAGGAAAAAAAAATTAAGGTAGACCAACTGAACTATACCAAGCAAAGGTCCATATTAGATATAATTCAATTAAGAGGGAAATCCTCAAGATATATAAAAAAGAAGATAATTTTGTGGAGGAGAAATGACAGAGAGTATCAATCCTGAAAGGGATTATTTGGAAGATATTAATAAGTATTGATTCATCTTTCTACTTTCCATTACTATGAAATATTTATGAGAATAATCTATACATGATCTGAATGCATTTCCAATGCAAATATGGGAAAGAACAAGGCAGGCTTCTACAAACAAAATCATAGAGTAGAATATATTTTTACAATCTCACAATTAACTGACAATTGTAAGGAATATAACATCCTACTTTCCTTATTGTTTATTGACCCAAGAGCATTTGATCAAATGAAATGCAAGCTTAGAGGTTATCTTCCAACAAATTGTCTCCCATAGGTATATTAAAATTATATCCAAAATTCTAAATAGGGGCATCTAGGTGGTGCAGTGGATAGAGCACCAGCCCTGAATTCAGGAGGACCTGAGTTCAAATCTGGTCTCAGACCCTTAATATTTCCTAGCTGTGTGACCCTGGGCAAGTCACTTAACCCCAGCCTCAAAAAAAAAAAAAAAAAAAAAAGAAAATGCAACTTCTATCTCCTACTACAAAATTCTAATGAGACTGCTTCTAGATTGTAGCAGGCTGGACAAGTTCTCAGGTATGCTGTAATGATGATTCTTTTTGGGTACAGTTTGGAATAGATAACTTCTGAGGTGTCTTTCATTTCTTTAATTCTATAATTCTGTGAAAACTTATTGAAAATATAAAATTGTTACCTTTTTAAATGATTTTATTATTAGTATCAAATGAAATATCTAGTAATAAAGAGAAATGTGTGATAAGAAAAAGCCCATCAAGGAAGAAGACCAATACAAAATCCAAATGAAAGATAGTCTATGTATAATGAGATCTTTTGAAGCTATTATTCTTAAATTATTTTGTACTAAATCTATCAAGCTTTGAAACATTTCAGAACTTTCTAAATGAGGTCCACAATATTTCAAAAGCATTTGGATTAATGACATACATAAGAAATGCCAAATGAACAATGGAACTCAACAATCTAGTCTTTGATAAACTTGAAAACATCAATGAGATATAGAGTCCCATCCTTGATTTAAAAAAAAAATTCTACTTACAAAACTTGGAAAACTACTTGGCAATATGGCAGAAATCTGGCTAAGATTAAAATCTTATACAATATTCCATTATATTTTCTAAGTAAACATAGGATCTTGACATTAAAGATCATTTCATAAATAATTAGAAGAAAGTCTTATGCCTCTCAAAACTATGGATAGGAGATATATTCTTAACAAAACTTGAAATAAAAACAATGAAAAAAGAGAAATATAAATTTACATAAAATTGAAAAGCTTTTATACAAGATTATTGGATGTCCTTATAAGAAAGAAAATGATTGAATGAGAAATAACTCTGCATCAAATTTCTAATATAGGTTTGCTATACATACATACATATTTTGGTAATGTCCATACTTTGGATGGCAAATATAAGTATATATACATATATGCATGAATATATATGTACTCATAATCACAAGTCATTCTCTAATATGTATGATCAAAGGATATGAATAGTTTTTAAAAGAAGTGTAAGCTTTAATAACGACATGCTTCAAACCATTAATAATAAGTGAACTACAAATAAAAATAACCCTGAGGTTTTATCTCATATCCTATAAATTGGCAAAGATGACAAAAGATAGGATAACTTAGGTCTCAAAGGGTTGTTGAAAGATAAATTCAGTAGTACATTATTATGGAGCCAAAATCATTAAAAAGCCATTTTGGGTAGCATTTTGGAATTATATAAATAAAATGATAAAAATCTCTCTATCCTTTGAATCAGAGATTTAACTTTTAAGTTTATAGTCTCGTTATTAGGTTTATATTGATAAGAAAAAGCCCCCATATAAACGAAAATATTTGGAGAAGGTTTGGTTTTGTTTTGGTTTGGTTTTCAGGTAGAAAAAAATTAGAAACAAAGCAATTGCCCATTAAGGGATGGCTAAACAAATTTTAGTACATGAAAATAATGGATTACCATGCTGTAAGAAAAGATAAATGTGTCTTATTCAAAGAAACATGAAAAATTTTAGATGATTTCCTGTTAAAATTAAGTTTAAAAACTTAGAAATAATTTGTTTGTTCTGTTTACTATTTATATTGACTACAAGAATTATGTGGAGACACTACCCTCACACTTTGAAAAAGTGGGAGCTCTAAAAATATGCTACTTTGCCCATATTTTCAGACTTTTTCATTGTATTGATTAATATTTCTATTTTTTCTTTTCTTTTTTTATTTAAAATGTTATTGATTATATGAAAGGGCAAGAGAACTAGAAAAAATTTTTATATCAATAAAAATGTAATTTATTAAAAATAAAAGGCAAATGTCAAGTAGATGAGCAATTATCTTTTTTGGAGGTTTTATGGACAACCCACTGAGCTGCTCTATCAGCACATATACCTTCAATGAATACTGAAGATAAATAACATAAAGCCTAGAGGTAAAATGTAAAATGTACATGCCATCTTTAGGCAACAAATAACTTTTAAAAACACCAAAATGGCCAGTTATATGGGAAATCATTATACAAGAAAAATCACAAATCTAAATAGAAAAAGCAATTTGCTGATAATGCTATGTGACTCCTAATTCTTGAATACCATAATGTGTGTAGCTCACACAATGGCATTGGCGAAGTGCAAACACACTACTCATATATGGGGAAAGGCTTAAAGAATTAAGCATCAGCATACTATTTATATGATGAAAGGTAGAAATCATGGACATGTTGCATTCTGCAATGATACCTTCATAACAGTAAGATTTTTTTTTAAACTAGAAGGCTCAAAAAATATTGAGTGGATATGAACTTAGGGAACATTCATAGGGACATATGAACAAGATTTTATGAATGAAAAGATAAATAAGTTGTACTCTACACCATTGAAGAGACTATCTATATACACATTTATTGTATAGCCAAGAAATTAACTAAAGGTTGTAGAAAAATACAATATCACACTCTATTCTTTTTTGATGAATTGCAAAAAGATTGTTGGGCCACAATTCTCTTTTATTGTCCTGCTTGGTTTCCCTGAATTGTTCTGCCTCAGTTCCTGGTCAATCCTGCAACACCACCCCTCCCTCCTAATCATGATGATCCAGATAAGGAGAAAGAGCTTCTATCTTAGACATCATGACCCCACCCCTTCCCTACTTATCAGAATGCCTCTCCCCATCCCAGAATGTCTGGTACCTCAACCACTCTGTCAGAACCGGAACAATAGTCCTGTTCCTGCTCTCAAGGCTCTAACTCTGCCCCTGCCTTGGTCTACCCCTGTATCTGAGCCACGTGTATATATGTCACTGAGAAATCACATTGTTTTCTGGATTCTTGGAAATGATAGTCTCATTCAGCCCTGGGACCAAACCATGGATCAATTTGGTCTCAGTAAATCCTTCCCTTTTAAATAACTCTGTGGCAATTTTCAGCCATATCCATGCCCAAAGATGGACACCTTCATATTTGGCCATTGGAGAGTAAGTCTGGGATGTCTTAAGACATAATCTGATCTGTTTGCCTGTTCTGTCTGTCTGTGCTAGCATCTGGATTCTCAGAATAATAAAATGCCAATAGGCATTGAATTCTGAGAAGGGTATCATTCCAGGACACTGGATAACCCCCTCTAGTTTGGGTACCTTCTAAGACACATCTGATCTGATCTTATTCTGAGCACCTTTTTGGGCACTCTGGTTATGTGTTAAATGTTTTGTTTAATGTTGTAATTGTGCAGTCTAAGTCTATGTGTTCTGTGTTCTGTGTGACTTCTCTGTCTGTCTTGTTAGTTAAAGAGCTCTGCTAAAGGTTGAAGAGCAATGATTAAGAATTGGTTATTTCAGTGTTGCAGCTGTGCTCAATATTAAATGGCTTGTGATTTTAAACTTTTTAACCTGTTGCAAAACTCTATCTGATTGAAACTCAGGCATGAGAAAATATTTGATTAGGAATTTTAGGATGATTTTAAAATTGTGGGAAGTAATTTTACTATTGCCTTTGCATGATAGATTTGTTCTGAGTAGTCTTTTGAGCAGTTTTGAAATTGTGGGAAATAATTTTACTATTGTCTATGCAGGCTAGATTTGGTTATCTTTGAGTATAAAATTTTAAGAACAATGGCTTGTTAAAGAGAAGTTCTGTTAACTTGCCTAAAAGGGGTCATGTGCCTCTAATTAGGTAAAGTACTACCCTCTGAAATACTTTGGGTAATTAGTTAACATTATAAGTTATGCTTTAAATCCAGCTCTGCTGGACTTGTGGGTTTTATGGAATCATTTATCTATCCACTATATTTTGAATATGAATAGTTTTGAAGGCAATTTAGGAGAGACTAGAAGGAAAATTTGCATATGGAAAAAGGTGCAGTGGGAAAGAGGGAAAAGAAATCTTTTGTCTTCAAAGGTGAAGATTAAACTCACCCCCACTGCTATATTTTGTGCAGGGGTGCAGTTTAGCTCAACTGCCCTCCCCCTTACCTCTTTTTAGGTGAAGTGGGGGGGAAGGGGGGTCACATGGAATCCTCTCCTTCCCTCCCTCTCCCACTAAGTGTGTTTCAGCCGTTTTTTTTTTTTGCTTTGTTTTGTATTTTTTTGTTTGTTTGTTTGTTTGTTTGTTTTATCAAGTTGTAGCTGCCTGGAGGAAAAAACTGTGATTTAAGTTAATTGACTGAATATTTGTTTCTTTTGATATGTAATGGTTTCCTTGGTTAAGGAATACAATTAACTGGAGTAAAAATGAATTAAAATTATTTTGTCCTGTATGTGCTGATGGTTGAGTTTTAACTGTTTATATTATATTACAGTTATGTCCTTGCCATAAGTCCTTGCATTTTTCTTCTTTTATTTTGGTTTATTTGCTTCACATAGGGTTGGTCAAAATTATGGTGCTAAGACCTTCCGGGTACCTAGAGGAAGGTAATTCAATGATTTGAATATTCAGAAGAGAGAGAGTGTGGAATGTTGTGCCACAGTTCTCTTTTATTGCCTTGACTCAGTTTCCCTAATTGTCCTTACTCTGTTTCCCTAACTTGTCCTGTCTCGGTTTCTCTGAATTGTTCTGCTTCAGTTCCTAATTGTTCTGGTCAGTCCTGCAACACCATCCCTCCCTTGTAATCATAATGATCCAGATAAGAAAAAAGCCCTTCTATTTTAGACATCATGACCCCAGCCCTTCCCTACTTATCAAAATGCCTCTCCCCATCCCAAAATGTCTGGTATCTCTGCCTACCCTGTCAGAACCAGATCCATAGTCCTGTTCCTGCTCTCAGTATTCTGACTCCACCCCTGCTTCGGTCTGCCCTTGTAGATGACCCAGAGCCACATGTACATATATATGTCATTAATAACTCACATTGTTTGCTGGTTCTTGGAGACAATAGTCTCATTCAGCCCTGAGACCAAACCATGGATCCATTTGGTCCCAGTAAATCTCTCCCTTTCAAATAAAATATTATAACTCTCTAATGTCTATCTTGCCTCAGTTTCTCCGGCATTACAGTATATTTGACTCAGTACAGAAAAGCAAAGTCCTAAAGATTATCCTGTTGTCAGATATGTCTAATGGAAGAGTTAAGATCATATAAGATTCTGTGACAGATAAAGCAAAATTAGCTTTGTTTGTCAATCATTCTATTATTAAGATTAAGTGAAACAAAATAGTGCAATCATAGATTTCCTGAAAAAGTTACAAATAGAAAAAAAAATTCCATATGGATGATAAAATCCCCCACAAGCTATTATATGTGGTAGGCATTTTGCTTATTGAATTAAACACCAAAAGATTACAGTATCTCTTCAATGAATAATAGTTCAAAAAGGAGGGAAATAAAGAAAAATTCCTGTTGTTCAAATTATATCATGCAATGGGATGCATAGTTCTTTGAGTTCATCTATTAATAAATAAGTGAGCTCAATTGATGCTTATTGGTTGAATAAAAGTCTTAGAAGAAACCACATTAATGCTAAGCATTTAGAAAACTATATGGCACTTTTAATTATCCCAAATGCTTCCTGACACTAAAATTTGTTGTTGTTGTTGTTGTTTTAATTTTACATTAAAATTTCTTTAGTTTTGAATGTTTTAAATCATGGAATACCATAATTTGAAAAAAAAATCTAAACTGTGAGTGATCCAACAGTCAACATATAATTGCATAATACAAAATATTACAAATGATATTCTGGTTATGAGAAGTAATATTAAACATATATCATCCAAAAAATGGTGATTTAAAAAAGGACAGTCATATAAAAAAGCAAAGATTGGTAGATAGATAACAGTACTACAAATGTACTTAACAAATTTTAAAGTCCTGCAGGATGGCCTCTAATACATCGATAGATCCAACAACAAGAATCACACAGGAAGAAAAGACTTCATCAGTTGGGGTATAAACAAATAGAAAAAGTACCCATAAATGAAATCCCAGATACATTGAAGATAAATTATAATACAAGGAGAAAAACACTTTGAAAAGAGCTTATTTGCATTCAAGATAGGGAATTTTAGATTAATGAGGAAAGCTGGAAGAGGAAATGAACATGGAAATCATTGAGAAAGAATGTCGCTAATACTGATGCTTTTCTCGGACCTGTCCTAAGTGACCTGTGCAGGGAGAAATTGGACACAATTAAATAGGCAAATAGAACTACTACCTTTTGTCTGGCTGCCACAGAGAATAAAGCAAATAAAGAAGACACAAGGTACAGCATAGATGGTTATAAGATTTAAAGTAACTGTGATTCCCAAATGGCAAAAATTGTATAGATGGCAAACCAAAACATAGGGAAATCTGCATCAAAGGCTAGTATCAATTATAGGAAAATGTTCTACAAAGGCCTCTATGCTTGACTTCAAACTCTAGCTCAGAATACACTTTGGTAAATCATTTAACCTTTGTATATTTCTTTTCTACTTTTAAACTAATTCTGTTTTCATTTCCACTGTTGCATTTCAATCACTGACTCATCAAGAAAGAATTTATGTGTCTAATGTCAACGTTATTCTAAAGTAAATTGGATAATTCAAAATTTGCCCTTTATCAAGGTTCACCTCAATGCCCTTCCCTTCCAACCCAGAAAGTGTAAATCAGCTTTGAATAACAAAACCTGGCTCTAAGAAACACAGAACAAAGATACTGAGGTCTCAAGACACAGACTCTGTATAATTGCTTCTTTTTCAAATGGATTGTCATTCAGAGATAAGATATACTTACTATTGCAAAGTATCCCTTGTGAAATCATAAAGAATTAAGAAAGTCCCCAAACCTCTCCTTTGAGGTCAGTACTCTTCTCCTATTTAAATATGTTACATGTTCCAATAATACCTACAAGACAAAATGGTGAAGTTACTGTGGCCATTGGCTTGGGTTCCTAGCACATCAAATGGTATTCTCTCTAGTCTCATCGAAATATGATTCCTTGGGCATTTTTTTTTTTCCTACTAGCACTTTTTTTTAAAGAAAGAAAAAAAATCTAAGTTTTTTTTTTCTTTTTTAAAAGTAAAAGTCACTAGAAACATGTGTGTATGAGTGTGTGTGTTCAAATAGCACAACTATGTATAATCTCAGGTTTTGAGTATGTAAGGTGAAAAGAAAATGAGATGAATGAAAATGAATATAGATATAAGTAATGGGTCTTAAAGGTGGTTACAATAGCCACAACAGCACCAGCAGCATACTCTTTGATCCAGCTATACTATTGTTTAAATTTTAACTCAAAGATATCATATAAAAAAGAAAAGGACTTATATGTAAAAAAATATTTATAGCAACTCTCTTTGTGGTGGCAAAAAATTAGAAATTAAGGAGAAGCTTGTCAGTTGAATAATAGCTAAACAAGTTATGGCACATAATTGTGATGGAGTACTATTGTGCTAAAAGAAATAACAAGGGAGTAGTTTCAAGGAGGAAAGACCTGTGTGAACTGATGTATTATGAAGTAAGAATTGGGAAATCCTTGTGCACAGTATCAGCAATACTGTGATGATGATCAGCTGTGAAAGATTTGGCTACTCTGATCAATGCATGATCCCAGATGATTCCAAATGACCCATGATGAAAAAATATTATCTCCCTCAGAGAGAAAAATAATGAATTCTGAGTGCAAATTCTTATTTTATTTTTCTTTGGCTTTTTAATCATCCAGATAGTATGGAAACATGCATAATTTCACATATATAACTAATATATTGTTTGCTTTCTTCATGCTTATGGGACAGGGCTAGGCAAAGAGGAAGATTTGGAATTCAAAATTTTAAAAAGAAAAGAATGTTAAAATAAATAAATAATAAAAGTTTCTCAAGTAAACATGTAAAATTTCTACATGCTATTTTCAGATTTTACAAATGTTTATAAAGCAATTAAAATTAATTTCCCATGATGTCATTTTATGGGGTAAGTTATTTTCTGCTTCTTCTACAAATACATTAGAGATGGTATTAGATTTTACTAGGAACAATTGGTATTTTGGTTTTTTATAAAAAGAATATTCTTCCTGAGAAGACCTAAGATTCATCTGTTAAATAATATATTCTTTTGACTCTAGCCCATAGATTGAGAGCTGAAAAGGATGTGAGTTAACCTTATCTAAATTGTTCATTTTGCAAATGAGGAAATTGATACCTAGAAAAAATTAAGTGACATATATGGTCACTAAAGAGTATATATCTTCTTTGTAATAATGCATGTTCTGGAGTATGAATGCCATATGGGCTCTAGATTTCATAACCCAGGATTAGCTGCATGTTTTCTAATTCTTCACCATAGAGGATAATATTGTTGTTTCTACCATTTCTCCTTTGTCAACAGAGCACTAAAATGTTTCCTTTTTCCTACTTCCATTATAAGACTGAGATTGCACTCTTTCCAGAAGTGCTATCATTCTTTTCAAAGGAGACAGCTGTTCAACAATAAAAGAAAAACAACCCCCCAATTTACATTTCTGTGATTTCTTATACATTTTCATCTCTCTCAAAGCAAACATAATTCAAAACCAAGCCCATTTAAAGTTTTCATTGGAACAAAATAGGTAGTCAGGAAAAACCTTGTTGATTCATAGTCATGATATAATGTTAAAAAGTAAGTCACAGATATGAGTACCTTCTAATTTTTTTTTGGCAGAACATTGAACAATTCTGGCTATAGTAATAATGTTTAGGACCTAACAACGTCATAGCCCTCTGGATTGCCAGGAGGTATCCTTGAGACCAAATATCTGTTTCCTTGGTTTCCAGGATGATTGCTTGCACAAAGTTGCAATATAACTTTTGAAAGCTGGTGTATTTAACTGTATAGAAATTCCACAAATGGTCTATAAAACATATCAATATAAAGAACCACAATACCCGTGTTTCAAATGAGGAACAAAGAAAGAAAGAAACAAGGGGACTTACAAAATAAACTAGAAGGGAACATAAAAGATCCTTAGGCATGAACTGTTGAAACCAAAATTAGAAACATTAAATCTATACTTATGTTCTCAGTTCATTTCACAAATTACTTTAGAGGAGATCTGTAGTCTGTTCCTCAATTCTCCTTTTCCTATTTTCACTGAACTGTGTCTAATTCTAACTCTCATTCTCGGTTAAATAATCAACACTGATTTCACCTCGGGGTTAGTGGTCTCCATGTAACCATAAGCAGCTTTGTCCCCTTATTTTTTCCTTGTTCCAGTTATTTAATTCCTTTAATCATCCCTTCCAGAAGTAAATCCCTGCAGTTTTTTAACCACTGTTATTTCTCTTCCATATACTTCTTCCATTTTTACTGTAATTTTCTGGGAATGAGATGCCCCCAACAGAAATATTATTTATTATTCCAATTGTGATCACATCCTTGCCCTACAAAGAGACACAGCTACTTCTTGTTTCCTAATGCTTCTGCAGATGGAGTCTAGTCATAGCATAACATACTCCTGTAGCCTCATTTCTAATTTGTTTCTATCACCACGTCTTTCAGATATTACTGTTTTCAGTTTGCTCTTTCCTAATCTATATCTTCTTTCTAATTATTTTACCCAGATGGAGTAGCCTATGTGTTTTCAAGGTTAATTTTAACTTCCTATTCCTTACTCGTATTTTTTTCCTATCTCCAGAGCATTTTGTTTAGATTTTTCCTATCCTAATCAGTCTATATTACCTTAATATATAGGACTATTAGGAAAGCTCATTCAGTTATTAATAAGTTTCTCTTTCTTTCAGTGTATCATCATACCCAACTTTCTGCCCCTATAAATCACAAACTGCTTTATTATCCTGTATGGGGATTTTTACAGATTTTAATTCATTTCTAACAACTATTATAAAACTCAGAACTGAGCTCACTTAAACTTAATTATGAGTACAAGGCTTAACATAGATCTTTCTATAAGCAACATCAAGATTAAGTTACTAGTTTTTTTAGTCTATGGGCTTCCCCCCACTAAGGAAATTTAACTGTTCTTATACTTGGTTAAAAAGCAAAATTGATTTAATGAATAAGTGAACAAATTTTTAGGCTTCCATAAGGCCAATTATTAGAATGTACAAACCCGTCTACACATGCTAGAGAAACTAAGAAGTATATGATTTTGATACTTTGATATATTCATAGTTTCATTAGTAGTTAGTCTCTATACCAATCTGAATTCAATCCCTTCATTCTTTACCACTTTACAAAGTTTTTACTTATCTCTTTCCATAAATTTATGATAGATACTTAACCAAAAGTGCTAAAGGCCTTTCTCTTGCTTAATGTCTCTGTGTAGTCCTTATAGTCCTTTGATTGTTCAGCAATTTTATTCCTCCTGAATATAGGAGCGAGAAGCTAGTGCACATACCAAGATGATAGGCTCACAGTGTTCTGATAAAAGTCTCACTTCCAAAATATATGGAAAACTGAACCAAATTTATAAGACAAATCATCCCTAATTGATAAATGGACAAAGGATATAAACAGACAATTTTCAGATGAAGAAATTGAAGCCATCTACAGTCATATGAAAAAATTCTCTGAATCACTATGACTATAGAAATTAAAACAATTCTGAGGTACCATCCTACACCACTAAGATTGGCAAAAATGATAAATGTTGAAAGGGATGTGGGAAAACTGGGACACTAATGCATTTTTGGTGGAGTTGTGAACTGATCCAGCCATGCAATTTGGAACTATACCCCGCAGGTTAGAAAACTGTGCATGCAGTTTTTATGCATTCTTTGATTTAACAGTACCACTACTGATTCTATAACCCAAAGAGATAGTAAAAGGAAGGAAAAGGATCCACATATGCAAAAAAATTAAATAACTCTTTGATGGCAAAGAATTGGAAAATAAGCAGATGCCCATCAATTAGAAAATTGATGAGTAACTTATATGTGGATCTAATGGTATACTATTGTTCTATAAGAAATGATAAGCAGGCTAATTTCAGAAAATCCTGGAAAGACTTAACATGAGATGATGCTAAGTAAAGCAAAAAGACCCAGGAAAATATTGTACACAGCAGCAGCAAGATTCTATGATGATCAACTATAATAGACTTACCTCTTCTCAGCAATTCAGTGATCTAAGGCAATTCCAAAAAAAAAAAAAAAAAAAAAAAAAAAAAACTGTGGATGGAAAATGCCATCCACATTCAGAGAAAGAACTATGGAAATGGAATATAAATTGAAGCACATGTTTTTCATCTTTTTTTGTTTTGCTTTATTTTCTTTCTTATGCTTTTTTCTCCTTTGTTTTGATTTTTCTTCCCCAACATGACTTATAAGAAAATAGATTATAAAAACATGTTAAAAATGAATGTACACATATAGGCTTATAGATTTAGAATTGGAAGGTACCTAGTAAATCAGAATGGTTAAAGAATTTTAAACCATGTCACAGAAGAATTGTTGAAGGAAATAGAGATGGTTAGCCTGGGTGAAGAAGATGTGGGAGAAGTACAGAAAAGATATCTTCAAAGAATGGAAGAAGATTCATAAGCATTCAATTGTAGAAGCCTTGAGAGCAATACCTATGTATATTTAGTAAATGTTTTAGTATCACAAGGTCATATGCTAGTTCAATAATGCAATGTATGAGAAGAAGGAAGGAAAGGAAGGAAGAAAGGAAGGAAGGAAGGAAGGAAGGAAGGAAGGAAGGAAGGAAGGAAGGAAGGAAGGAAGGAAGGAAGGAAGGAAGGAAGGAAGGAAGAGAGGGAGGGAGGGAGGGAGGGAGGGAAAGGAGAAGGAAGGGAAAGAGGGAGGGAGGGAGGAAGAAAGAAAAGGGAGAGTGAGGAAGAGAGGAAATAAAAGAGGAAGAAAGGGAATGAGGAAGGGAAGGAAGAAGGGAGGGAGAGAAGGAAGAAGGGAAGGAAGGAGGGACAGAAAGAGGGAAGGAAGAAGGGAGGGTCAGAAGTAAAAAGAGAAGAAAGGGAGGAAACAAGGAATTCATAAGCACTTGAATTACATGGAAGCTTGAAGAAAGTCTTAGAAAACTGAAATTCTCTCATTTTCACTAACTTGACTTGATCCCACACAAAGCAAGGCATTCAAGTGAGCTAATAAGGGAAGTCCCTTGCCAGAGAATTTGGGGTCTGAAGTTATACTTATCGTGATGTTTTTATAAGAAACATATAAAAGACATTATTGAGGAACTTTGTTGCCAGAAAAGATAAGGTGATCTTGTATTGAGAATTAGAGAAACAAATGGATAGCTCAAATAGGACATTAGTATCTTTGTAATTGTCAAAGAACTAGAAGATCTCTAACATTTTGGAAATATCACCTATTAAGAACATATTGAAAGACATGAATAAGATTCATATAATATTGAACTGTTGCAATCTATTTTAATGGAGAGATAAGTCACACATATGAAATCATGGACCCAATATAATATCATAGGCAAATGCACAGCAAATCAAGGGAACACACAATAACCCCCACACCCACACACATACACACACACACACACACACACACACACACACACACACACATACACACACACACAGCCCTCAGCTTCAGTATGAAATTGGGGACAGAAAAGACTCTAGGAAGATTTGATCATTTTCCTATCTCCAACTTGCTATACTAGAGACATAACAGAACTTCCCTTTAGGTGTAGATTGTGGGATTTTTTCTTTTGGTTGAGATGAATTAAATCACTACCAGTGGGAGAGCTCTTTCACTTTCTATTGTCCAGTTTATATTCTACTATGTATAGTTTCTCTAATTCCTGCTTTGCTATGATCTGAAGAAATCTTTGCTGTCCTCTATGTGTTGTATGAATTTTTTTTGTTTGTTTGTTTTTTGTTTTTGTGAAACTGGTATTTGGTGGGAAGAGACTCAAGCCTTGGATTTAAATCTTTGGTTTCTCCTCTTTTCCCAAACTGAGTAGCAATTAAAAGTTAACTTAAACCTGATCACGTTCCCTGGTCTAAAAATGTTTAAGGGAGAAGTAGATATAGTTCTAGCCTTTGATCTGAGGAGAGAAGCATAGTCAAACTGCCTGACATCAACTTATTACTTCCCTGCCTTTTAAGGAATTAAAATCTTTCTTGGAAAAGCACAGTAGAAATGAGAAGAAGCTAGAGATGTCTATTTGCCTCCCTTTGAATTACATTACTTCCATATTAGGTGGGGCTCCTCACCACATACATGTAGGGCCCCTCTATATTAGTAATGTGCTACATTTTACTTATTCACAACCTATATTTTTTCATTGTCAGATAAAGGGTACAATTGATAGAATATTGTGCCTAGGTCAAAAAGACCTGAGTTCACATTTGAACTCAGACTTACTTGTTGTGTGATACTGGGTAAGTCATTTAACTTCTGTCTGCCTCAGTTTCCCAACTGGAAAATGAGGTTAACAGCAACTCATGATGCATCACAGGCAAATGCACAGCAAATCAAGGGAACACACCATAACCCCCACACCCACACACATACACACACACACACACACAGCCCTCAGCTTCAGTATGAAATTGATGCATCATAAAATTTAGTGCTTAGTACTCTTTTATAAAGGAATACATAACAGGTTTGAATACTCAGGTTATGTTTTGTTTTTTAATATTTCCAAACAAGAAAACAGCTAGGTGACACAGCTGGAGAAGCAGTCCTGGAGTCAGAGGTGGTCAGATTTGACCTCAGAGACTAACTAGCTGTGAGACCCTGGACAACTCATTTAACTTTGCCTCCAAGAAAAAGGAAGAAGAGGTTAAAGAAGAGGAGGAGGAAAAGAGGAGGAGGAAGAAAAAAGGAAAAGAAGGAGGAAGAGGAATTAGAAAAGAGAAGAAGAATTTTAAGTATGTGAATGAGGTGACAGCTAGTTTCCTTAGGTTTCACATCCTCTAGAGAATCTAGATCCTATCATTTACATCTCTTCTTTCAATATATATCGTTTCTTTTTTTTTTTTCAAATTGGGGGAGAGGTTATTATATTACTTTCAAATACTAAGAGCAAAAAGGAACCAGAAATGAAAATAATAAATAAGTCCAATATATATCTTTGCCAAAGGCATTTCTAATTCTCTTTAACATCTATGCTTAATATCAATCTTTCTGTTTCCCCTCCCCACTTTTCTTTCTTTTTATTTTTGCTACCAATAATCTTTCTAAGTGCTCTAGTGGTACAATTGCTCTTGGCTTATTCATCATATAAGTGGATTCTTCAAGTGTGACACATTGGATAGTTCTTATTTTTCACATTTTTCTTGTTCAAAATCTATAAGCTAATATATTTAATTATGTTAATTTCTAAAATATGTTATTTGGGGTTTGAATTTTTTTTTCATATTATGGTCAATTGTTGTTTGCTTTCTTAAAATCAAGCATATTTGTTTGAAAATTATGCCTTTTTTTCTAATATATGTGGTAATTCTCTTTTAACACCCCTGAAATGAGGCCTCAGGAGTTCGTATTACCTATTTCATAATGTATTCAAAATGGATTGGTTTCTTTTTTTATGTATGAAAGGCTTATATTAACAAATCTCTACTTAAACTATACAATAATATCTCACAGGAAAATTGACCCCAAAATATTTTAGGATCTCTCCTTTCTACAACATATGTAAAAACCAAACCAAAACAAAAAACATCAAAATAACTATTATTGGATTGATAATCTAAATATTTCTTTAAAAAAAATAGCATTTATTTTTCCAAATACATGCCAAGAAAATTCTCAGCATTCACTCTTACTAAACTTTGTAATCCAAATTTTTTCCCTCCTTCTCACCTTCCTGTCCCCTCTCCCCCAGACACCAAGCAATCCAGTATAGACTAAACATATCTCCATATTTGCCATGCACAAGAAAAATCAGATCAAAAGTGTGGAAAAAATGAGAAATAAAAAACAAATGACAACAAAAAGATAAAAATACTATCTTTGATCCACATTCATTTTCCATAGTTCTCTTTCTTCATATGGATGGCCCTTTCCATCACAAGTGTATTGGAATTGCCTGGTATAACATCATTGTGGAAAAGAGTCAAGTCCATCAGAGTAGATTATTACATAATCTTGTTGTTGTGTAAAATGTTCTTTTGGTTCTGTTCACTTCACTTTGCATCAGTTCATGTAAGTCTTTCCAGGCTTTTCTGAAATCAGCCTGTTTGTCTTTTCTTTTAGAGCTGAACTATTCCACTATTCCATTACATTCATATTCATTCCCCAACTGATAGACATCTACTCAATTTCCAGTTCTTTGCTACTACAAAAAGGACTGCTACAAACACAGTATTTTTTTTTTTCAATGGGATAGGGCCTAGAAGTTCTTAAAAGTCAGGTAGCTATCTGCTTTATTAATTAAAGCTGAGGACTGAGAACCTTGTGCAATTGCTTGCTTTCTTTTACCATCATCTTAGCTTCTACTCTACCTCTCACCAGACATGACAATAAATCTAGAAATTTCAGAGCCAAGGAAAGTTTGGGGAGGGAAACAAGGTCTACATGCATATTGGAGAGTGGGAAAGAGTCATCCATATCTAGCAAAAATGGTAGGGAAAAATAGTAAACTTAAGAAAATTTCTGCTATAATGAGAAAGTTGTGATTTTTAAAAAGCCTAGGTTAAATCTCCAGAAGAAAATTGTAAATTTTACATATCTTACAAGTTTAAGCATACAAAACAGACTAGATTGACTACAAAGATTCCAAAAGTGGATGGAAGACTTATTAGAGGAAGCATAATCAAAAACAAAACAAAGCAAAAAAGTTTGGAAGGAGAATACAGATATAGAACAAAAGATGGAAAATCATTCCAAAAGAGTAAGAACAAAAAAATAAAACTAATAATAACAGATTTTGGTTTTAGTTATTATTGATATAGTAGGAGATTTTTATTTAGTTTCCAACTTATATAATTCTAATAATTTAAAAAAAATATTTTCTCTTTCATTTTTATTTTAGATTTATTGACTTTAATTTTAAAAAAAATCATACTCAGCTCAGGAATCATCTCCTTTTTTATATGTTGATGTGTATTTCTAGAAATGGTATTGTTTGTCTAAGAATGCCTTTAATAGCATTATAAAAATTTTGATATATTGTTTCATCAACATCATCCTCTTTTAATTACTCATTGTTTTTATGATTCTTCACTTATCTACTCATTTGGAATTTCATTTAAAGAGCACCATTTGAGTTTATGTCTTTTATTTATACTCCCTGAACTGATTTAGATTTAGATTATATTATTGTCTACAAAATATGTATTGAGTATTTTTGCCTTTTTATATTTTTTTATATTTACTTACACTTTCTCTGTACCCTACTACATATTCAATTTTAAAGTTTCAATTAGTTCTGAAAATCATAAATATTCCTTGAGCAGTTCTATTAGAAGAAACCATAAATTTTTAAGATTTTGTTTCTGTTTCTTTATCTGATTTTCTGATTCAACAGGAACCCTAAATTTAACTTTTATATGTATTATGCTTTTCTGGTATGATGTCTAGCAGAAATCTTTAATCTATTGCTACTTGTGACATGGATACATCTTAAATGTTGTGAATTCAAAATATAAAAGTATTATTGTAGAGTAGAATGATCAAGAATATATACATAAAGGAGCATATTTTGAATAATGAGTGAAACTTATGTAAAAAAAAATAAAAGGGAGGAGAAAACAGAAAAGATGGGAGAATGACATAAAAAAGACATGAAATAAAAAATGATCAAATTCTGAGGGGAGTGAGTAAACATTTTCCTCTCTGACAAAAATAGAAAAACTCAGCAAAGATAACATTATAAAGGTAATTTGCCATTAAATGAAAAATAGCCTTGGCCTAATTTATTAAGTTTAGATTTTGTCTCAAAGATAATAGAAAGAAACTGAAGCTTTTTTTTTTTTTTTCAGCAAAATAGTGAAATGTGAAAAATTTGCTGTATAAAGATTACTTTGTGGGTAGTAGTAAAGATGAAGTCAAAAAAGAAAGAACTATTGTCAAGGAAATTAATTAAGAGGTTAGCAAGCATGACAACATTTTAATTTAGTAGATATCATCTGTTTTACTATGAACCAATATTATTTTTAGTTAACCTTCATTAGTTATTTACTTATAATGAAATTTAGTGGGTTTTTTTAAATTTCCTTGTCATTTAGTTCTTTGCCTTCTCCTCAGGTACAATCCCACAATCTTTCTTATAGTACAGTTTGAGTCTACGTACCTTTTCCATCTTCTTCACTTTCAATTTAGGCTGATTTCCTTAATTAATTTTTTTCCTTTTACTTCCAAAGCCAAACAAATTTCTTCCATATTCCCTTATTATGATTCAAATTAAGTCCATATTCTGCCTCAGCCTTTCTACCACAAAAATATCCTCCAAAGTCCAAAAAGTAGAAGATTACAGATCTTAATTAACAAACTGAAGGGAAAAAAGAGAAAATTAATGGCTTAAAATGGAACCTGAAAAATAATAATGAAGCAGTGGACACAATAAAATAAAATAAAAATTTCAGTATCACAAGAATAATTATAGTAATAAGAGGCCAGCAAAATTTGGGGAAGAAGGAATTGAATTATCCATAATACAAATAATTCAACCAGAAAACAGGTTCTAAGATGTAAACTAAGATTCAGTAGCCTCTAAAGGAAGATAAATTATCTTTGGATATGATGATTCAAGAAGACATTTTATTAAATGCCTAGAAGTATTGAAACCAAAGAGAAAAATTTTATTCAATAAAATACAAATGACATTATCAAAGAGAAATTCTAGGATTAACCTTCCCAGAAATACTGTGATAAGGTTACAAAGGTCCTTGGTCAAAGAACAAGTATTGGGAGACAAGAATTGAATTAGAGGCAAATTACGAACTAAGGAAAAGTAGTCAAAATAATCCATGAATACTCACCAACAATGTAATCATAAGGAAAGTCTAGAATACTAATGTTTTTTATCAAAGAATAATTTATCTTGCCAAGTAACATTATTTTTTATTAAAATAGGTAACTTCCAAATATTCCTTTTGGGAATTCAAGAATTGGTCGAGTCTCAGAAATTAAATCACAGTGAATCAAAATAAAAATATCCTTAAACAAGTAAAGTACACTTAAGTAGTTTTAAGAGTTCAGTGACCTATCTAGAGTCTCCCTCTGAATGGGGAGGGGCTTACAAACTCTAGGATTTGGCTTTCCTAAGAAATATATGCAAAAAAAAAAAAAAAAAAAAAAGAAAGTGAGGAGAAAAGATATTAATATTTTTGTGGCTGTGATGCCACAAATGAAAGTCACTTAAACATAAAGATTTCTGATAGAATGGAGACTGAGAAATATAATGAATCATATCTTCATACAGGATGGGCAAGGAAAGTTTTGCACACACACACACACACACACACACACACACACACACACATACACACACATGCAGACATATACACATATATATATGAATTAAATTGAGCAGGGAAGTAGACTGGAATTGAAAGGGGAAAAGACACATAACTGAAACTAAGGTTGATGTCATGAAAGGCATTGTCACAATTAAAAATTAATTAATTGATTAATTAATTTTTAACTAATAAATCAGCTATAATTATGGAGACATCTTTTATGAATCAGAGTCAAGGCAAGTATTTTGGATAAAGATGAAGAAAGGAGGGGGAAGAGAACAGACTAGAATTAGATTGTAACAAAATGCAAAATTCATATATCTTGGGTTAATATTTTTCTTTTAATTTTAAAAAAATTACAATATTTAAAGGATACAAATACAAACCTGCAAACTATAATCATGGATGGAAATGGGGCGAACCATCCATAAATAGGGTTACAGAATGGATTAAAAAGCTAAACCCAATAATTTACTCTATATAAGAAAACATCCTTCAATATATAAATTCAACAGAGTTAAAATGAGGGGTAGAGTCAAATATATTAATACCTGAGCAGAATTCAAAAAAACAGAAATGCCAATTATGTCATTGCTAGGACTAGAATCAAGTTCATCCTGACTTCAAGGTTGCTTTTGACCAGTCATATAATAAGCATTTAATAAATTTGTTGAGTAAAATTGAATTGTGGGATATAAAGAGGTAAAAGAAATGCACTTAGTTGATGAGTTGATGAGTAAACAAAACCAAATGCTATAAATTGTTGGAAACAAGAGAAAACAAATGTGACAAATTGATTATAATAATACAAACTTGAAAGCTGATGCTCTAATGAGTTTTCAGAAAAACCTAAAGATCTATGGAGGTTAAAATACATTTACATATAAAAAAGAATTAGGAAAAATAGACATTTTTCATCTTAGGAAGGATAGGAAGGCTAATGTCTCAATTACTTATGGAAATGTCAATAAGAAAATTGATTTGATTCCAGGACAGACTAAATTCAACAAGTCAATAACTCAATCATTATTTATTAAGTCTCTATGATATGCCAAGAACTCTCTAACCACTCCTCTACATAATATTCCCTAAGAAATATAGAAAATGAAACTAATAGAATTCAAGTCACTCTAAGCCAGTATAGACTGAGGGAAGGGATTTTTGTGTCATAAATGATTTGTCAAATAGGGCAGACAAAATTTCTCCTATCTTTTACATGGTGGTAACAAACTACCTCAGATCTGAAGCTCTGAAAAAAATCATAGAATCTGAAGTTGAGTCATTATCCCATCTCATAAAGCTCTGTTCAGAACAAGTAAAAAGATCATAAAAATTATTAGAGTGCAGTAATTAGCCAGCAACACCAACAAGTGAAGATGGAAAAAGATGAATGCTATTGTTCATTGAAGAGTGATTTCAGAAAGCCAGTAGATTGACCTATTCATAAAAGAAACTCCACTTTGATAAGAACCCAGTACATGAGAAGCTTGCTTAAACAAACCTGGCAGAAGTATTGCCTGCCTAACTTCTTTGTGACAGCCAGTGCCCAATAATTGCTTAAACCAGTCTCATAGTAGATGAATCTGGTAAAGAACCAATGTAGTCCTCTAGTGACCTTAACAACCTAGCCCAACAGAAGTCTGACCTGTCTAACCAAGACATTATACCCTATGAGGAGAAAGTATAGCTATGTCACAGGTCCTAAGGAAAGAAATACTGTGCCCTGTGAAGTTTTAATCAAGATGAATAGTTAAGCAATCTAATATAGTATTTTGCAACAGAAATTGTGAATATACTCTAGAGAGAGAAAGGATCTGGAGGCCTTGACATTCCAGAATAGTAGATCATCTTGGTCATATGTAATCCCTGTACATGTAACCACTACTAATTTTATACTTTATGCCCAGTTTTCTTCACCTAGACACTAACTATATTTTATGTAAATTTTCAAGACAAGAATTAGATGCAATTTATGTGTAAAGAAAAATCAGAATAATCTAGTAATATTCACCAACAGTGAAATCATGAGAAAAGGCATACAAATTCAATATTCAAATTATGGTTTAAAGCCCAGCCTCTTAAATTGTGGTATGCTACTCCATATGGGGTCTTGTAACTGAATGTGAGGATCATGAAATATGATTTATTGTCAGTAAATTTTTATTTGTATGCCTATTTTATAAATCTATAATACCAGAAATAAAAATTTCTCAGATGAAAAGAGGTCATGAGTGAAAAAAGTTTTAAAAGCCTTACTTTAAAGAATTGATGAAATGTCTTTTACTAAAGAATAATTTATCCTGTCAATTAGCATTATTTTTATTAGAATAGATAACTTCCAAATGTTCCTCTTAAGAATACAAGAGTTGGGCAAAACCTTAGAAATGAAAACACAGTGGACCAAAAATAAAATCTCCTTAAGAAAGATAAGTAAGCTTAAGTAATTTCAAAAAGCTCAGTGATACATCCAGAGTTTAATTTTCTTCAACTGTCATTGGGAATTAAAAAAAAGGTACAAACCTTAGGTTTTTGAATTCAAAGGAATAATCTTTGAGGAGAGAAAAAGAGGAGAAAAGAGAAATTTTTCCTTAGCTTGTGAATACCCTAAGTGAAAGTAATTTAAACATAGAAGTTTCTGGTAGAATAGAGACAGAGAAATATAATAAATCCCCATTTTTATGCTTCATGAATGTGTATGTATATGTGTGTTCATGTATGTGAAAGGGAGAGAGAGACAGGGACAGAGACAGAAAGAGAGAGAAAGAGACCTCCGAGACACAGACAGAGAGAGAGAGAAGTTTGCTTCTGCTTTTGTTTTTTGGTTTAAAGCATTTTGATAGATTTGTAAAACACCAGAAAAAAAAAAAATACAATTGTAATAGCCCTTCAAGGATGACACAGGGCTGACCTATGGCAGGAGCAAAGAAATAGAAAGGAAAAGACAGGTCTAACAGATATGTTGGAGAAAAGTGACTTAATTTTCAAAAAAAATCTGAAAACAGTTTTTAATTCAGATCTTCCTGACTTCAGACATAATACTCTATCCACTGTACCACCTGTTCAAAAATGAAAGTGATAGATGCTATATATAAGTAGATTGCTATATATCACTGATGTAGAGAGACCTCACATGTTACAATAGCCCTCACATACTGGGTATATTTGTGTGTTTATGTTAAGTAATATAAGTATATTTGTAGAAAATAATTATTTTCTCGCACTTGGAATAGGGGAAAATATAATGTCATTAGTGGTCTTGTCCTACAATGTCAGTAAATTCTTTTACTAAAGAATGAAGTCTACTGGCTGATTGGTAAGGGGAAGTATATACATAGAGGTCTATAAACTATAATTTTTTGGGATATATCCCACACAGGCATCCCTCAGTTACCCTCAGAACACTGTAGGAAGTATCAGCCACTCTTATGGGGTAAAAACAGCCAATAGTCATGTGAGTTGGTCAAATGACTGCTAAGGGATGAGTTACATAAATAAAAAGAATGCTAAAATGAAAGCAAAAAGTATTTAATGACCAATCATAAAAATGAAAAAGAAATGAGGAAAGGTCTTCTTTCCTTATAAAGAAGAATGGAGTATTATTTATGCTCTCAGATGGAGTCTATTGATTGTTTTTGCATAACTTTTCTTTTGTACAAGATTATCTTCCCTGGAATGGGGAATAGAATGAAAGTATAATAGGTAAGGGGAGCAGTATATGTAGAAATGACTGTATCAAGAGAAAAGAAATTTTTTAAAAATTTTATTATTGTTTTTATTTTACATAATTTCATTTTCAGATATACCACTATTCTCTCATCCTCCAACATCTGCCTTGAGGAATACTGAGGACTTGTTAGAGTACATACAAATAGGGGATCCTGCCAATGTAAATAAAAATATAAGAAAATTAAACCAACAGGTAGGGGAAAAGTAGAGAATTTTAAGACATTATAAATGATTGAATATGTATCTGTGAATTCCTACTATTAACTAATTATTTTTCTTTATTTTTTAAAAAGTTTTTAATTTTCAAAACATATGCATAGAAAGTTTTCAGTATTCTCCAACTGATGGGTTCCACTTAGTTTCAAGGTCCTTGTCATTACAAAATGGGCTGCTACAAACATTTTTGCACATGTGGGATCTTGTCCTTTTTTATGATCTCTTTTGGATACAGACTTAGTAGAGACACTACTGGATCAAAGGGTATGCACAGTTTGATAACTTTTGAGCATAGTTCCAAATTGCTCTCCAGAATGGTTGGATCCATTCACTATTCGACCAATAATGTATCAGTGTCCCAGTTTTCCCATATGCCCTCCAACATGCATCATTATCTTTTTCTATCTATTAACTAATTATTAATCTTCCTTGAAGATACACGCATCATCTTTAAAGTAGTTTTAAGTATTTATTCCTAGCTTTAGTTTCTTAATAAAAGTTTCTTCTGAAAAATTCCAACTTTGAATAGCAATGATAAAGTGGGGTGATGGTCAGGGTCATTTAACTATTCTAGTTTTCCCCCACCATATTACTAATTAAGGGTCCAAATGGATTTCTCAATACAAGCATTCCTTTACTCTGAAAAATATCAAAGGATTCTTAGTTCTCTTTATTCACTTGTTAAAAATGAACTCCAGAAAATCAATGTTGCTGGTAAAGTGCCTCAGTGTAAGATCTACATCCTTTTATTTTCTAGAGATCTTTCCCCTCTGTTTTCCCCAACTTCATTCACAATAAGTAGACCCTGACTAATAAATGTCCTGTGGTTGACACTCTATAGTAAGATAAAGTAAAACTTTAAAACAATTTATTTCCCCATGAGAAAAAGATTTCAGATTCCTATTTTTTAAAAAGCTTAGACATAAAAAATGAAATAAGAGTATTATCAATTTGGGTTTTGAAGTCTTTGGAGAAAAGGTACCAAAAAAAAGTTCAGCAGTACAATTTTAATTCTGATACACCCTTTCCCTAACAAACCAGAAAAGCATGCCTACCATAGTCTTTCCAGTTGCATCTGTCTGTGCTTCCATTTTCATAAATCTACCTTCTCTTTCTCCAGCTTCTACTCATCCCATCAGGAATTAGGATTTTCTTCTACAGCTACAAACTCTGAACTGACATCTAGAGTTCACACAGAATCATGGCTTGTTTCTTAAATCTCTGCTATTGATTCCTTTTTGAATCACAACTCAAACAAGGGAATAATCCATACATCATGAGGAATCATCAGTGACTGCCTTTTTTACAGTTAGTTTCATTTATTTAGTTTCTTTACTGGTTTGTGAAAAATTGAAAAATCCACTCTATTTTATTTTTACTGAAGAGGAAAAAATGCTAGTCCACATCTATGTCAGTATGATAAAAAGATATTACTGTCCTAAGAGTTTAGACAAAATAATAAGAGTTGGGGCAGCTAGATGGTGCAATGGATAAAGCACCAGCCCTGTAGTCAGGAGGAACTGAATTCAAATCTGGTGTCAGACACTTAACCCTTCCTAGCTGTGTGACCCTGAGCAAGTCACTTAACCCCAATTTCCTCAGCAAAAAAAAAAAATAAATAAAACAAAATAAAATAATAAGAGGTTGTCCCAGTTTTCTAGGAAGAATAAGACACTTGGGAGAAATAGAGATGAAAATTTAATAGTTGAAGATCTAGAGAAATCTGACAATACAGATACATTTTAAACCAAAGTTTTCTCCTCTTAAGAAGTTATGATAATCATCCTGCTTGACCTCTTTGCAGAGGTGGGGAACTATGGAAATGATATATTATCAGACATGATGGCTCTTTCAGTTTTATTGAACTTGTTTTTTATTTTTTTTTTGTTATCCAAGTTTAACTGCCTGCATATAATGTGATACATTCTGAAATAAAGGCGATATTAAAACAAAACATAGCAGTAAAATAAGATTTGAGATTAATTGATTGTACTCATAAATAATAACAATGCAAGTGTAAGACAATGAAGGACTGAACTACACTGGTTTGGTGAAATTTTCATTTATTCAATAAAATAGAAATCTATTCATCAATCAATAAGCCCATAGTAACTGGTTGCTATATACACTGCTAGTCATAGAGTATGCAATCATAATAAATGAAATTTTTCCTATTAAAGAAGTCATTGCATCCATATATAAGGATTGATATAATGCCTAAGTCTGTGATTTTGTTAGTTTAAGGAACTCCCAAATGAGGCAATTATATTTATCAATGCAGGTAAGCAACTTCTCTTCATTTTGTAGTCTTAGAGAATAACTTAAATCTCTGAGAGTTTTGTCAATTACTTAACAAGGATCTCTTTTGTTATCTAGCACAGTCTCCATCATGTATAAGTATATGCTAAATAAATATAAATAGAATAAAAAATTGTTTGTGGGGCACATGCTTATGGGACAATCACAAAAGTTTTATAACAGAAAATGAGCTGAATTTTGAAATAAATCCAAAAAGTATTACTTTGCTCCTTGAATGAATTACTGATATGTCTGTAAATTGGGAAATCAGAAAAGGATGAAAAAAGAATAGAAAATGAGAAAGGATTTATGAAAATCCTACTATATATTATGTTTCATTCTGGACTTTCAATATTCAAAGAAAAGAAAGGTCATGAGAGAGAGAGAGAGAGAGAGAGAGAGAGAGAGAGAGAGAGAGAGAGAGAGAGAGAGAGAGAGAGAGAGAGAGAGAGAGAGAGAGAGAGAGAGAGAGAGAGAGAGAGAGAGAGAGAGAGAGAGAGACAGAAACAGAGAGAAGAAGAAAGGAAGGAAAGAAGAGATGAAGGGAAGGAGGAAAGGAGGAAGGAAGGGAGGAAGGGAAGGAAAGAGAAAAGAAAACAACCCCTGATTTCAAGGCACTCCTAGTCAGATGAGGGAAACAACATTCAATCAACTACAAACAAACAAGTTATATACAGAATAAATTGAAGATAATTACAGAGGAAAGTCACTGGCAATAAGAAGAAGAGAGAAAAATTAGTCTGGGATTCTCCAAGGAATGTTTTTAGACACTCCTTTTTATTAACCTAGGCCTACCTTTTCACACAGTGAAGAGAACAGCTGTTTCATTATATCGGGGTACTTCTTTCCCTTTTCTTGGGAAGTGTTACTTAGCAGCAAAGAAAGAATTGAGCTTCATAACCCCCTTCAATTTTAGTAGCTGGTATATTTGTCTTTAACTACTGTGCTTACTCAAACTATTTTCTCCTTTTATATTTCTAAATGTCTCTCAATAGCTTAGTAAATATTTTTGGCACAGAGTGCCACCCTTCTTCCCTTTCACTCTCTCCCACACAGACTGTACCTATTAATTTTGACAATCATTATGAGAATCATCCTACCACATTTCAATTATGTGCTCTAAAGCATAATCCCTTTTTCTCCTTTATTGCTCCATTCTTATTTTTATGTTTTTTTTTTTTAATTTGGGTTTTAAAATGTATTCAAGCTAAGTCATTTCCTTTCCTACCTTAGCCCATTATTATCAATTTTCAAATCAACTCCATCATAGTCAATTTTAGTGAATTCTACAAGCTATAGTAAAATCTCAGTGTCTCCTCAAAGCTCTCAATGTAGTTTAAATTCCATTTGAGATATGCTCCCAATCTGGCTACTGTACTATTTCAATGGAAAATATCCAAGAGATGTAAATAAATGTATAGCAATTTTTAAGATTAGGAAAAGTAAAGCTCTTTTCTCATGCCTTTAGTAAATTTCACTTCTTTCTTGACTTACACAATGTCATATGTAATCCTCATTACTAATGGCCACTGTGCAGGACTGATGAATTGCAAATGTGGCTGCCATCATTAAGAAAAGGTCCAGGGAAATTCCTAAAATTCAAAGACTAGATTGTCTCATTTCTGTATTAAGAAACTTGCCTAAATTTGAAAGGAATCAAATAAGGAAAACTTTCATGGGAAGATGGTTCTCTATATGGGTTTTTTGAGAAAACAAAAAACTTTATACATAATGCACTTGCTCTCTGAAAAAGTCCAATAGGATATCAAACCATGGACTAATGTTTTAATTGAATTATCTTGGGATCAAAGGATTTTAAAAATTCAAACCAAGTTGTAAATTTATTGAGAAAAACTGTTTTTTAAAATATTTCTTATTCAGTAAAAATCTAATTTCTCAACTTCTCACATCCCACACCCAAAAAAATGAGAAAGAAAAAATAAACTCCCTATTTCAAATATATAAAGAAATCAAAATACATTATTATATTGACTGTCATAGATAGGTGGAATGAGAAAGACTGACACAGGACTATGTATATAAATACAGAGATATGCATTATGAGATTCTTCATTATGAATAAGTATTTTCTTTGATCTAGTTCTTAGCAATGAAAGAAAATCTTAGCAATAATCAGTGTTCCTAAATCTTTCTTTTTTCCTTTTTAAAAAATATTTATTTATTTAATACAAAATAAGAAAAAAAAATGGAAAAGGAAGACAGAAAAAGAAAATTAAAAAATGAAATAAAATAAAACATTGCCATGTGCCCAGGAGAACATCAAGGAGGATTCAGAATATGTAACAATAAATTGCCCTTTCAAGAAATATTGTATATTTGTATTTTCTCTTCTTGATCTTCTTTCTCTCCAAATCAGTTGTTTTTCTTATGTTTCACATTTTGTTCTATTTTTTTTCATTCTTCATATTTTGTTTTGTGTTATTTTTTGTTTTCTAGACATATAAAAAATTATCTAAATAACTATTGATTAGAGAAATGCAAATTAAGACAACTCTAAGGAACAACTACATACCTCTCAGATTGGCTAAGATGGAAGGAAAAGACCATGATAAATGTGGGAAGGGATGTTAATACATTGTTGGTGGAGTTGTGAACTAATCCAACCATTCTGGAAAGCAATTTGGAACTTTGCCCAAAGGGCCATCAAACTGTGCATATCCTTTGGTCCAGCAATGTCTTTACTGGATCTGTAGTCCAAATAAATCATAAAAAAAGGGAAAAGGACCCACATGTGTAAAAATGTTTGTAGCAGCCCTTTTTGTAGTGGCAAGGAACTTGAAATTGCATGGATATCCATCAGTTGGGAATGGCTGAATAAGTTATATATATGAATGTAATGGAATATTATTGATCTACAAGAAACAATCAGCAGAATGATTTCAGAAAGACCTGGAGAGACTTACAGGAACTAATGCTAAGTGAAGTGAGTTGAACCAAGAGAACATTGTACACAGCAACAACCTTATTATGTAATTATGAACTGTGATGGACTTGGCTCTTCTCAACAATGAGGGGATTCAGGCCAATTCCAATAGACTTGTGATGGAGAGGGCATCCAGAGAGAGGACTTTGGGGACTGAATGTATATCACAACATAGTATTTTCACCGTTTTTGTTGTTGTGTGTTTGCTTTTTACTTTCTCTTTTTTTTCTGATTTTTCTTGTGTATCTTGATGACTATGATAAAATGTATTAGAGAATTGCACATATTTAACCTATATTGGATTATTTGCTGTATAGGGAGGGAAGGCAGGGGAGAGGGAGAAAAATATTTATTTTTTTTTAATTGAGAACTACTAGTGTAAGCAACTTAATACTGGATTTGGGGGAATGTTACTTCTAGCCTCATTTCTTTTCTCCTCTCTGATCTGGAGCTTAATGCCAAAAACTTCACCCTCTAAAAGTACTCACAGCAAACAGTTTCCCTGCCCTATTGCTTCTGCACTCACTGGGTATTCTGGTTCCTGCTTGCCCAGGACAGTATCACAACAGCACAGTTGGGCCTGGTGTTCCTAATCAGCCAAGATTCCCTCAGTCTTCCCAAATTCAAGCCTTCAACTTCTGTCACTCTCAGAAGTGAAAGTTCCTGTGGTTTGGGCTGAGACTCCAACTAAACCCATCTGGCCCCATGGCCAATATGCAATTTGGGATATTTGTCTATTTATTGAGTATTTTAAAGCAAACTGATTTGTATCAATATAAGGTCATGGTAAATATCTGTATAGGATTTATCTGAAACTTTGGTTAATGGTATTTATTATTGGAGGTAAAATTTCTTGGGCTTGTAGTTAATATTATTTGGGAGTTTTAAAACTCCATTGGGTCAATTATCTGGAGTAAAACTGGGTTAAAGTGGTTATTTATCCTGTATGAGCTTAGGGATCAGTTTTAATTGCTTATATTATAGTTAGGTCCCTGAATTTTTTCTTCCTGTGACTGATATCTATAATCAGAGCAATGGTCAATAGAAACTGTTAATGCAATTCAATTTATTATCTATCTGCTATTGGGACTATAGCTGACAGCTGTTTACCTATCCTGTGAAGAAAACCTATTAAGCAGCTGGCCAGTTCATAGTGGCCTTGTCACACTTTGTATTAGTCTGTTCGAACCTTTATTTGTTAGATTTCTTTTTTGTTTGCTTGTTGTTCAAAATTTGATCAAATTACAGATACTGATTTTCTTCTGGGACCTAGATCAGCTTTGATTGTTAGCACGCCATACCACACCCATCCCCCTCCCTGGACTGAGAGTCTCTGCCCATCTTCAACGGAAGCAATTTTTTGAGAGACCATCACCCCTGCTCCTAGTGTACTTTGGACTAATATGGAGGAATTTGGGAATAGTTGATGAATGACTGTTAAACCTTGCTGTGTTTAAGATTTGGGATGGAAATTGTTAAAATTGGGTAACTATTTCTGTTATGTTTTTGGGATTTTTAAGACTAGTCTGTTATGTATAGGAATTTTGATTCACTCGAGATTTATCTGTGAGATTGTCATTTGATAATTACTTTCATGAGAAAGTATTTTGTTTTTTATTTAGTTTTATTTTGGTTTACTTACTTCACATAGAGTTGGTCAAAAGGGAGGAAGAGATAGGATATTGGGGAAATGTGTATTTTTCTCAAAATACCTGAAAGGATGGGAACCCCAAGTTCCTATTCACTTTGCCTTAGGCACTTCTGCTCCTCCCCCTATCTCACTAGTTCAGATTGGGAAATCTTTTAAGCAGTCCTTTTTATTTTTTACCCCTTGCTTAAATTTACTGGACTATGATTTGCTGGTTATGCTTTAACTTTGAAATCTCTTATTCTATTGCAATTGTCCTGTTAGACTCAATTTGGGGGATTATTTTTTAGAAACAAGCAAAATCAGACACCTGTCTTGAGACTGGCAGTCTTTCTGGTATGTTTCTCCACTCCTGTTACCCCAGTTCCTTAATTAGTATTTAAGCATTCTCAAAGGACCTTACAGTTTGATATCAGGCCTCTAAAAGTTTGGATTTTGCCTGCCTTGAGCTAACTTTGCATACCCTCACATTCTGCTCAGAAATCTGGATCCTTTTTGCAGCCTTCGCTATTGCTCTGGGCAGAAACAAGTGGAGCTACTCCAAGCCTCACCCTTATCCCCTGGAGTGGGTTGCCCCTCTGAATGGGCAGCACCACTGTCTTGAGCCCTGCTGCTCTATAAGCAGAGGCTGAGTTAAATGCACAAATGACTGAAGACCACCTAACTCACAGTGAACTGTCCATCTAAAACTGGATTCTCTGGCTGAGATGCTCCGGAACTGCAGAGGACCTGACATGCTTGCAACAGGGAGCCTTTGTATTGCTGATTACCTCAGGAATTATCAGGGAGAGACTTGTCCTTGTCATAAGTCCTTGCATTTTTCTAGCTTTATTTTGTTTTTTATTTAGTTTTATTTTGGTTTACTTACTTCACATAGAGTTGGTCAAAATTATGGTACTAAAACCTTCCAGGTATCTAGAGAAAGGTAATTCAATGATTTGAATATTCAGAAGAGAGAGTGTGGAATGTTGTGCCAGAGTTCCCTTTTAATGTCCTGACCTAGTTTCCCTAATTGTCCTACCTCAGTTACTCTGCCTCAGGCTATAACCCTTCCCTCTTAAACATCAGAATGTCTGATAGGATAAAGATCATATATGTTAAACATTATTAGAATATCAGGTGCCTCTCCCCATCTCTGGTACCTCCCTCCATAATGCCATTCCCATCCCAAGTGCTTCCCCCCATTAGGTCATCATTCTTGTTACCCTATAAAAGAATCTTTGTGTCCAACATTGGTTGCTGGATTCTTGGAGATGATAGTCTCATTCAGCCCTGGGACCAAACCATCAATCCATTTGGTCCCAGTAAATCACTCTCTTTCAAATAAAATATTAAAAACTCTCTAATCTATATCTTGCCTCAGTTTCTCTGGCATTACATATCTCTCTGTTGAATGGTAGGTATTTTTGTACTTGACTGCATGTGGCTTTTTTTCTAGTATCTCAGATATATAAGACTTCTCCTATCTCCCTCTACTCCATGTATTCCTCTTCTCTTCACTTAACACATTATTCCTTTAGGATCATCAGGAAATAACAGATTCCTCCATATAACCTCTGTCTAATTGTATTCTTTTTTTTTTTTTTTTTCCTTTTCTGAGGCTGGGGTTAAGTGACTTGCCCAGGGTCACACAGCTAGGAAGTGTTAAGTGTCTGAGACCAGATTTGATCTCCGGTCCTCCTGAATTCAGGGCTGGTGCTCTATCTACTGCGCCACCTAGCTGCCCTAATTGTATTCTTTTTATAATGTCTAATGAAGATAAAATTCAAAGGGGACTTATGTATCTTATTCCTAACTTAGAATGTAACAATTTATCCTCATTTAAACCCTTATGATTTTTTGCATATGCTTACTTTTTATGTTTCCTTTGACTCCTATGTTTATATTTAAAAGTTTTTAATCTTGTTCTGGTAGTTTCATAGAGAAATGTTCTATTTCATCAAAGTTCCATGTTTCTGATAAAATTATGTTTAGATTTACTGACTTACCCTTGGTTGTTAATCTCTATTCTTTGCTTTATTCCAAGTTCTCTGCATCTTTATTGTTTGTAGTTATAACAGCTAGTCTGATCCTGACTGGCATAAAGGGATGGGAATGCTTCCTTTTTATCTGCTTTCAGCATTTTTTACTTTGACCTCTAATCTCTCTATAATGTTGCTGAAAGTTTTCATTTTGGTATTTTGTTCAGGAGGTAAACAGTAAATTTTATTTCTACTTGGTTTTGTAGTTCTAAATATCTGGACAGTTCTCTTTCATACTCTCTTGAAATATGATGTCAGCTCATTTTGTTCATGGCTTTCAAGTAGCACAATGATTCTTAAATTAACTCTCCTCAATCTATTTTTTTGGTCAATGTTTTTGCTGTAAGATAACCCAAGTTATCTTTTTTGTTTTTTGATTTCTTTTAAGATATTTTTATTCTTTCATGGAGTTATTAGCTTTTATTTGGTTCATTCTAATTTTTAAAGACTTTATTGCTTGGACAAATTTCTGTCCCTCTAGTGCTAAGCTTTTGCCATCTTCCTTTTTAAAAAGTACCATTAATATTTTTTTCTTCAAAAGCTCTTATTTATTTTTTTTTTCATCTAGCACTCAATTAATTTGTCAAAACATTTTTAAATTTTGTTCCATCACTTCTAGGAGTTCAAGTTGAAATTGTGACTAAGTTATATATTTCTTTGAGGCTTTGATTCTAGATGATGGAGAAATTCCCTTCTGGGTTTGTATCATAAGCATCATAGCTTTTTATGATGGGATTTTTTTTTTCTTTTTTGATTATTAATCCAGCCTTTTTCTAGACTTTGGACTTTATAGTAAGGCCAAATCCTGTGTATTCTGAAAAATATATACAGTCTTTTCTTACTGTTTCTTTTTTAGGAAATTGAGTGTTATTTTTTTTTTCCAGGATGTCAAGAACAGCTCAGGCTAGAAATCTGCAAATTTTCAGTGCTCTCAAAGTGGTCTACTACAGGGGGAAAGTTTTGTTTCTGTTCTTCTATTCTTAGATTTGCAAGTTCCTGATCTGTATTTTGGTCTAAACTTAATCCATTTAATATTCTAGTAGGCTTTTACTATATCAGCCACTATTAGACAGCTAGACAATTGTGCTGACCAATAATAAGAGAACTACAAGTTTAGTTTTTCCTCCCTTTAATCTGGCTATTCTTCTTCAGGCTTCTTTGTATCAGAAGCTAGAAATAAGACCCTACTTCATTTTTGGAACCCAAACTTTGAAGATACAGGGTGTAATCAGATTCTCCAGTAAAATGTTGGGGTTACTCACCAAAATTATGGCATAGGGGGTTGATACCATGATAAAATATATTGTTGCAGGCTGGTATTATGGGTAATTTCAAAAGAATTTGTGAATTTACACCTCTTCCAAATTAAGGGACAAAGATTTTATTGTGCTTTTAAGAGTGGGCTAAATTCATAAGGATTTTTATCAAAAAAAATGGGTTTTAGCAAATAACAATGGGAAAGAAAAGCTCCCTAGTGACACAATTAACCAGGGGGAAAACAAGACATTAAGACCTGGCAAGTGAAAGATTACACCATTGACTGGAGGGCTAATCTTAAAAAGAATTTAGCACTCTAAAAGGAATGGAATTTATTTATTTTTTAAGGGAAATATCACCTTGGGTATTGACATCATAACTTGGATTTCTGATTTGATACAATAACTATGGATTTTTTTTCAATGCAAAGAATTCAGATAAGAATTCTACTAGACATCTCCCCCTGGGGTGGAGCTGTAATGAAGTCCACTTAAAGAACAAAATGTTTAATCAAAATCAAAAAGTTCACTTATAATTCTGTTAGTGATCTTCCCTGTTTGCCTTAGAGGGTGGCGCCAGTTTACAATAATTCTCTCTGTCTAGACCCATCTAGCTACTAAGGACATCATCAAAGCCACAGAGCTAGCTATTCTTCAGAATTTGCAGCTTCCTCAGCAGGCCCTCTGCAGGCCCTATGACTCTTCATCACGTTAAATACTATTCCCCAAATGTAGATCTTCTTTTCAGTCAGTCATGGATCTGTGACCTGGAAATGAATGAACAACAAAGCTGATAGTTTGTATATATGTATATACTCTGGACAAATTTTGGCTCTGTTTTTCAGGATCTGGGACTTCTTCCTTGGTACATAGGATCCCATTGCACTGGAATGCTCCTCGTGTTTTATTTTGTTTTTTTGTTACCATATCATGTTCCCAATGTCTGTAGACTTCTCTGAATATCTCCTTAAACCAACTTGAACTGTTAAAAAAATTATTCACTGTGATTTTTCATGGAATTTATGATCAGGATTCAGTCTGATGCATTTTCTAGACCTGTTTGGAGGTATTTCAGTGAACTGTGTCTTGTTTATCATTTTACCTCCCCAGTATCTAAGGTGTCAGATGCATTACACATAGCAGAAGCTTAATATGTACTTAGTGAATGCTTGACCAGAGATGAGAGATGATTCATAAAGAAGATAAAATATCTACTTCTCTGATTACAGACATTTAAAGAGTGGGAGCATGCTCCAGTGTCAGTAATGTGACTAATCTTATTTAACATTTTTAATAAATCACCAGACTAAAGGAATACCTTAATGATGTCTCAAATAATAATTTTCTACCATTAAGATTATCAGGGAGAATAAAATATGTCTTTAAAAAGTAAAAATGCTTCATTAAAGTGGGAAAAGAATTCAGAGTCTGAGAGGAATTCTAAGCTATGACAGATAACTTATACAGAAAAAAAAAATGTAACTTAGAAGGAAGAGAAGATAAGGAACTATTAAACTCCTGGATTTTTGATTTTTAAACCATTACAGTCAACATTATATAACATTCTTTTGTTGTTTTCTCTTCTAAGAAGTTTTCCTTTGTTTCCCCCCACCTTCACTTCTAATTTATTTGACCTTATAGACTATGATGAATTTTATTATCTGCTTCTTGGGTCTTCTTTCTTTACTTCATTTGTGTCCTTCTTAAAGATAAAATTTTTGAAGTAGCTGATTTGAGCTTCTTCTACTACTTTTTTTATTATTATTTATTTATTTATTCCTGATATGCTTTCTTTTTTTAAATTTTGAGTTCCAAATTTTCACCCTCTTTCCCTCTTTACCCATTAAGAAGGCAAGCAGCATATCAATTATGCATGTGAAGTCACACAAAATATTTCCATATTATCAATGTTAACAAAAAGAGGCAAGAAAAATAAAATGAAAAAATAATATTTCATTTTGCAATAGAAATGTATCAGTTCTCTCTCGCTGGTGGTGGAGATCATTTGTCATCATAATTTCTTTGGAAGTATCTTGGATCATTGTATTGATCAAAGTAATTACATCTTTCGCAATTGATTTGATGATATATTTTATGGAATTTCTTTTTTTTTTTTTTTCTTTTTCTTTTTTTCTGAGGGTGGGGTTAAGTGACTTGCCCAGGGTCACACAGCTAGGAAGTGTTAAGTGTCTGAGACCAGATTTGAACTCAACTCGGGTCCTCCTGAATTCAAGGCTGGTGCTCTATCCACTGCGCCATCTAGATGCCCCTGGAATTTCTTACAAGCAAATAATCACTGGTAATACATTCCTTTATTCTCACTATATGTTATTCCATCACCCTTTGGATCATTGCTATTGAATTAATTGTTCTTAATGAGTTTTCCTAACCAATCAGAGAGAGGTAGATTAAGACTCCCTTTTCTTATGCCTGGAAAGTGCTAGCAATTCTGCCTTGTATCCTGGCCTCCTGTGCAAAATGAACAGAAGCTATACTTGGTGGCTCTCTAACAATATTCCTTACTTTCCTGGACATGTACAACTACCAAAGAACAGGATTAAATAATTTGTGTTTAAAGATGCATGTTTCAGAAACATAATTAACACCCCAAATTTCTTTATAATTTTCAACAAATTATTAAGTCTAAGTTTGTCAGGGAGGTAAATAAATGTATTTGGACTCAATTCATTTGGAACTTTCATTGATTCATACATTGCAGTTGTGAGTCTTTCTTATTAACTAAAGAATTATAAAAATGTTTTCCTCTATAATTGTTCAGGATCCAACATATGAAGTATCTTCTAATATTAGTAGATTTTTATTAAGCAAGAGTCTGAGAAATTAAGGATTATGGAAACATGCCTTTAATTTGTGTCAGCAATCAATTCTTCAATTCAATTAAATGCAACAAGCATAAATTAAATGGTAATCATATGCAAGATGTTATTTGTTTATTAGACTCTAATGTTTATTATAGTAAGTAATGTAGGCCTGTAGTGTTATTTTCATTAACTTGCCAGAAGTTATTTATATATTAGGAGATAATATGTACTGTATTTGAAAATAATAAAATATATTAAATAATTTTAAGTTTAATACTTTATTAATGCATACTAGAACTCCTCCAATTGTTCTGAATTAAGGGAAAGGATTTTGGGGGAGTAAAAGGACTATCTTTCTATCTCACTGCTTCAGTAAATATGTTTATACTTTAATGCCATACTTTTCCCCTTCTATTTTTTCCTACATTGATTATATCTATTCATGTTGACATATTTGACATAGATATCTGTTCTTGTTTATAGAGAGCTAAGATTATCTACATGCTTTCAGGGAGTGTGTGAATTCTTTAAGTATATGATTAATTTCTTTACATGTATGCATAATTATTCTCCATATACCTAAAAAGGACATTTAACAATTAATTTTTCAAACATTTTGTTTTGTCAAGTAAATCAATGAATGAGGAAGAATGAGAATGTGGAAAAATAAATAACTTTCTGTATAAAGGGGGGGGAGAGAAACTAAATTGATAGAGCTATGTCATTACTCCTGCATCTCTCAAAAATATTTTTCATGAAAAAAGTGTCACAAAACCACCATTATATTTTGGAATATTTCTTTCTGTTATTATAATATGGATAAGACAACTATTTGTCCCTACTGTTTCCTTCTTAAAATTACCATCTTGGGTACATTTAATCATGTGCATTGTCTTAAAAGTCAGCAAGCATCAATGTTGAATTCATATCATATGGATAATCAAGAGCCAATAGTAAAACATAATGCATTTTGTAGCATGTAACAAAAGGTAGGCATGCAAGGAAGATAGATATCTACTTTTGAACCATCCAATCCATTTTTACTGAATCTCTTTGTAACAAGATATGACTTTCTAATTGGGCATAATTTATTTGGTACTGTTGAACAGAGCTAAGCACCAACTCTCCTAGAATATGGCTCAGATCTGGGTGGGGGGATTGTTTTTTGACAGGATTTGTGAATCAAAGATCCTAGCCTTCTTAAATTGATAATGCATCAGCTAGGAGGGGCTGGGAATCAGAAAGGAATAAATCAATCTAAAAGGATTAGTTTCTTAAAAGGAGCACAACCCACATCACAATCTTAACCTAAGTAGCAATAATCTTTACAAACTTCCCTTTCACATGAAGACTTCCAGGGAGAATAAAGCCTTATTTCCCCAAGACAAGTATTCCAACTCTATAAGTCTTTCTTTATATGGAGTCAAAATTTATTTCTCTGTATTCTCTATTTGTATCCCTTAGTTCCATCTAATATGAACAAGTTTAATACTTCACTTTTAAGAACCATTTAGATGCTTGAAGACTATTATTATATTTTCAAATATTATTTTTTTCTTAGATATTTTTTTCTCAGTTCTTCAAATATCTGTCTGGTATTTAGATCACAAACTGGACCCTGACATTGCCATCACCTTGAGAATTTTTTGACATGTGGGACTCTAGATGCCTTATCAATTTGGAAGAAAATTATCATTTCTCCCCTTTGGGGAGCCATGCCAATATCTGTACTTTCTCTTCACATCTTTTGATTAGCATTATTATTCTCTCCATTCTATGTTTTGCCATTTGGCATCTATATGTTATTAAATGTATTTTAATCGTTGTCATCATACTTATAGTTTGTTGACATTTTTTTTAATTGACATTAAGAAATAATATATTGAATGCCACCATTCTAATTCTCATTACCACGGAAATGGCACTATCTTCAATGAGGGCCACAGGATTTTATGATGTTACCTAGTATAATTTTCAGAGCCCTGCTGCTGAAATCTTTAAAAAAATCTCAGAATGTTCAGTTTTCCTTCTTACAAGAAAATAAAATAAGAACATACAATCTAGTCTCCCACAGGGAAGCAGGCTGTTTATTTCTCCAAATGTACAAATACTAGAGAGAGGGAGAAAAAAAACTTTAAAAAATAAAGACAGGATTATTTCTCTTTTTCAAATGAATAAACTGCATTTCCTCTTAATGTTGCCCTAAATGTTAATTATTCTTCTCTTTGCCAAAAGCTATTCACCAGAAGAGTGAATAATACTTTATGGAGTTATATAAGAATATTTTCAGCACTAAGAATACAGGCCTACAAAGAAATATTAAGTAAAACACATAGCATATGACCTTCTCAAACAAGTCTGTTTTCCTGAAACACCAGCTTATTTATTTTTAGGTTCTCTAAGACCTCAGGGGTCTACCTTACAGGCAAAGAGGAAAGTAGACTGCAGCAGGAGATTTTGCTTATCTTGCAGATAACAGTGAAAGATTAACACATACAAAATTAAACTGATTTTTTTCAAGATTATAAGTTCAGAAGATCTTGAGCTGTCAGCCAAACAATTTTAGATTAACTGCCAAAGCTCATCTAAAAAGAAAAAAAAAAAGTCTTCCTAATTTTGACCTTTTGAAAAATATTTTATTCTTTATTTGTGAAACAAAAGAAAAAGTATACTCAAGGAAATGATCAATCACTGGGTAATTGAGAAACACTCCTATGTTCAATATGGGCATAAAGACCATATGCTACTTTCATTAGATAAAAGGAACTAGTGATAACTTGGATGATATGATATAAAGGCGAATTGAGAAAGAATCTTCCTTTGAATTGATAATCTGTACACAATGTTCTGTTCTCTACCTTCCAAGAAGATTATGTTAACAAAAGGGCTGTTTTTATAGATGAAATGCAGTTGCTAAGCCATCCCTCTGTTTTCAGAACTTAAAAGTGCCTCTGCTTCTTTCTCTTAAATTTAGGTACTGCTGCAATTTCAGTTCATTTTCAACCTCCCAATGCCTGGTTATTTATCCATCCACATATTCCTTATGTTGAAATTATTTCTTCCTCTCTCTGCAAGTAAGATTTTCCCTCATTCTTAGCTTCCTTAAAATATGTTCCACCCTCTGGAATGGTAGAACTATGTCAGAACCCTGTTGTAATTTCAGATCTTGGAACCAATAACAAGATTCCCCTGCCACAGTTCACTAGTACATTAAGTCTAATAGTATTACCATCCCTGATTCAATAAACTGTAGTGTCTCCCAATTAACCTTAAAATCAAATATAGAGTCTTTTAGTGTTTAAGATCTTCTGTTTCTCCCTTAGTCATTTTTCTTTTTGATTCTCTGGACTTTTGTCCACCATGGTTCAGCAACCTTATCAGTCCAGTTTTTCTCATGACCTTAATACAAAAATTCACCTTCACTACTATGCTCCATTAGTCTACTTGCTCTAGAAGATCTCTTCCCTCCTGTACTCTTTTCATAATAGAAGATATCTTAACCCTTGGTGCCCCTTTCTCTACTTGGTTGATTCCTTCCAGAACTTTCATTTTTAAGGAGTGCCCCTAAATCAACTATGTATACTCCTCCATTATTTTTTGGGCCTCCTGACTCCGTAGACTTCTTTCTTTACTAAGGTCTTTCATACTCCTTTGGGGTACAGGGTGTGTTTAGGGAAGACTAGTACCACTGATGTGAAGGCTGTCAAACACTTTTCAGGTCTGCTTTCTGCACAGTTCACTTTTAATGTCCTGACTCAGTTTCCCTAATTGTCCTATTCTGTTACTCTGCCTCAGGTTATAACCATTCCCTCTTAATTTTAGGATAATGGTCTTATATCTTAGACCTTATGCTATAGTCATTTTCTCTTAATGTTTGATGGGATAAAGGTCTTTATTCATTTTAGACACTATTAGAATATCAGGAGCCTCTTCAGTACCTCCCTGCATTATGCCTGCCTCCATTATGTCATCCTCATCCTAGGTGCCTCCCCCCATAGGTCATCCCCATCCAAGTGGCTCCCCCATTATGTCATTGTTCTTGTTACCCTATAAAAGAATCTTGTAATGAGACATTCAGAGCTGGATTCTTTGAGAGAATAGTCTTGTTCAGCCATGGGACTAAACCATGGATCCATTTGGTCCCAGTAAATCTCTCCTTTTTAAATAAATTATTAAATTGTTCCTTAATCTCTATCTTGCTCAGTTTCTCCGACATTACATTTCCACCTTTGGGGTCCACCTGATCCACCTAACTCTCACTTGTGGCTACAAGAAGTTAAAGTGTGGGTAACAGCCATACTCCAGCAAACCATTTTGGCAGATGAAAGTAATTGAGGAGGGGTCTCAAACCTGTTGATGAGTAATGTCTACCCCAAGCATGTGAAGACATGCTGGTAGAGTGGGTGAATAAAAACAACTTGTTCTATGGCCAGCTGAAATAGGAATGATGGGGCACGTAGAGCTTGGTTTCACACCAAGGTTGACAAGGTCATTCACTGCAACTCAAGGCATCACTAATTATCTTGACTCTGTCCTGTCACTGGACTGTGATGAGCCAATTGGAATGAACCACTGATTTTGTGCCTCTCTACCTCACTTAAATTCAATTTATGAATCAATAAAAGATGTCACCCTTAGTGTTTTACCATTTTTAACCTATCTCAAAGTTCTGTGGTGACAGACAAGTAACAAAGCATCAGGTGTGAATACACTGGGAGCCATAGTCACAGTCTTGCACATAGGTGGCGCAGCCATAGTGTCATCTTCCCATTGGAAGAAACAATAGGATTCAACAGCTCTCCAGGTGCCTGAGAGCCTTTTAAGGACTGAACTGCTTATCTCACCATTAAAATAAAAATTTACAAAAACTTTTGCAAAAATGATTCTAGTCACCAAAAGTATGTGAAATTTACAAACCACAAAATCCAGCATATCTGAAAGAAAAGCAGCCCTTGTTGCAAGAGAATTTAACAATTACTGCATCCAAGTAGCAGCCTTGAGTAAAACGACCCTAGCAAATGAAGGCCAGCTAACAGAAGTCAGTTCTGGATACATGGTTTTCTGGAGTAGTCATAGTGAAGGGGAGTACCATAAAACTGGTGTAGGTTTTACAATTCTATCTAATCTACGCCTGCCAAAAAGAATGAACAACAGGCTCATGACACTGTGATTGTCATTTGCAGAAAACACCATGCCAACATCATCAGTGCTTTTGCTTCCACCATATATAGTAATTATCATTGTGCCAAAAGAGGACAAATTTATAATTCTGGATGGCTTTGATGCTAGAGAAGGTTCAGACTACCAGATATGACAGGGAGTCTTTGGAAGAATGGACTTGGAAACAGAAAAAAACAACAGCACTGGAGGAAAGAGTGTAAATGTGTTGGGGGAAGGGAGTGTAGGGAGACAGTACTTCATATACAAATATACTATAATTACTTACTAAAATAATTAATATGAAAATGTTATAATTCAAATTTTAATGTTCTCAGTTTGGAGGAGTTCAGACACAGGGATGGTGTTTCAGGGAAACATGACATTCATACACACATATACAACCAAATACATATGTATATGTACATATTAACTTTTGACCAACAAATTGGAATCTGTATTTAAAACACACAATAAGATGTGTGGCACATCATATTTTTTTTTTCTTTCCTGTTTACCATTCTATGCTTCTCTTTAATCCTTGCGTTTATAAATCAAATTTTCTTTTTAATCCTGATCTTTTCAATGGAAATGATTGAAAGTTCCTTACTTCATTGAAGATCATCTCCTCCCCTGAAAGATGATGCTCATTCTTGCTGGGTGTTAAGTAACCTTACATCCTTTGCCTTCTGATCATTTATTGCAGAAGCTGCCAAATCCTGGGTAATCCTGACTGTGGCTCCTTGATACCTGAATTGTTTGGTTTTGTTGTTGTTATTGTTGTTTACTCTGGCAGCCAGCAATTTTTTTTTCCTTGAGATTTTAGTTCTGAAGTTTCACAGCAATGTTTCTTGGGGTATTTTTTATGGGAAATCTGGGGATGTTCAATGGATTCTCTCAATAACTATTTTCCCTCTAGATCAAGGATAATAGGGAAGTTTCCTTTGTGATCTTTTTTTTTTTTCTTTTAAAGCATAGATAATTTTCAACATTCGCCCTTGCAAAATCTTGTCTTCCAATTTTTTTTCTTCCTTTCTCCTCCCCACTCCCTTATCTAGAGAGCAAGTAATACAATTTATGTTAAACATGTGCACTTCTTCTACATATATTTCCACAATTATCATGCTGCACAAGAAAAATCAGATCAAAAAGAAAAAATGGGAAAGAAAACAAAATGCAAGCAAACAACAACATCAACAAATGAAAATGCTATGTTGTGATCCACACTCAATCCTCACAGTCCTTTCCTGGGTACAAATGGCTTTCTCCATCACAAGACCATTGGGACTGGTCTGAATCATCTCACTTTTAAAAAGTCATATCCACCTTGATGATCTCTTGAAGAATGTTATCGAGGCTGTTTTTTGGTTCATGGCCTTCAGATAGACCGATCATTTTAAAATTGTCTCTCCTGGATCTATTTTCTAGGTCAGCTGTTTTTTCAGTGAGGTAGTTTACATTTTCTTCCTTTTTTTTTCATTTATTTTTGTTTGTTTGACTGATTCTTGATTTCTCATAGACTTAGTAGATTCTATTTGCCTGGTTCCAATTTTTAATATATACAATTTTTTTCAGTTAGCTTTTGTCTCTCCTTTTCCATTTGATAAATTCTACTTTTCAAAATCTTATTTTCTTCAATGATTTTTTTTTTTTTTTTTTTTGCATTTGGCCAATCATATTTTTAAGGAATCATTTTCTTCAATCAAATTTTATCCTTCTTTTTCTAAGCTAATGATTCTCTTTGACATACCTCTCATTTCTTTCCCAAATTTTTCTTCTGCCTCTCTGATTTTTAAAATCCTTTATGAGCACTTCCAAGAAAGCTTTTGGGATTTGAGAACAATTAATATCACCCTTTGAGGTTTCGCATTTGGGTATTTTGTCCTCTTCTGCCTTGGTGTTTTGGTCTTCCTTGTCAGAACAGTAGCTTTCTATGGTTAAGATTCTTTTCTTTTTCTTTCTTCCTTCTTTTTTCTTCCTTCCTTCTTTTATTCTATCTTTCATCCTTCCTTCCTTCCTTCCTTCATGTCTTTCTTTCTTTCATCCTTCCTTCCTTCCTTCCTTCCCTCCATGTCTTTCTTTCCTCCATGTCTTTTTTTCTTCCTTTCTTTCTCTTTCTTTCTTTCTTTCTTCCTTTCTTTCTCTTTCTTTCTTTCTTTCTTTCTTTCTTTCTTTCTTTCTTTCTTTCTTTCTTTCTTTCTTTCCTTCTTTCCTTCTTTCTTTCTTTCCTTCTTTCTTTCCTTCTTTCTTTCTTTCTTTCTTTCTTTCTTTCTTTCTTTCTTTCTTTCTTTCTTTCTTTCTTTCTTTCTTTCTTTCTTTCTTTCTTTCTTTCTTTCTCTTCTTTCTTTCCCTTCTTTCTCTTCCTTCTTTTTTTGCTATTTTGTGATTTTTAAAATCATGCTCTGCTCCTGGAGTACAGTGGGTTCTAGCCCAAGCATCTTGTGCAGTTGTGAGTTTTTGAGCATAGAAGCCCCTTGATTTAGTGTCTTGCTCATAGCAGGGGGTAGCCCAACCTAATTCCAGCTGTTGTTCCCTGATTTCTCTTTTGTGCTGGTACTTGGAGCTGCCCCACTGGAATTGTGCTACTGAGCCAGGACCAAGCATCTCAGTTGCTGACTTACTGTAATTAATACCCTCTCACTGGCTTTCTCAAACATCATCTGAGTTGGGCTGACCACTCCTTTCACCTTAGTGAGACTGACTTTTCTTGAATTCCTTCCGATGTAGAGCTGGAAAATAGTTTCATTCCTTCTCTTTGTGGGCTTTGTTGTTCTAGACTCTGTTCAGAGACATGGTTTCATGTGGTTTTTGAGGAAAACTTGGTGTGGCACATTATAGGCATCTAATAAATGTTTCTTGATTAGTCAATTGATTTTCTTCTTTATGTGCTGCTGAACATTGCTGGAGAGAATCACATAACAAAACTAAGTACACGAAAATTTTTGTTATCTATCCTCAGCCAGGACCACTAGACCAAAAATCAATCTTTTTATTCTTTCCTAATTTATTCCAAACCTTTTCATCTCTCTTCAAACCTCCCTCATCATCTCTCTCCTCTCTCTCTCTCAGCAGACTTTATTTCACACTTTAGTGAAAAAATAGAAACTATTTCAAGTGAGTTCCTATTTTTTCTTACTCCACATCTCAAACCCATTGTCAACAACTGCCATTCTCTCTTCCTCTGCCTCAGCCTTTCATGAAGGAGATGCTGGCCTTTAACTGGCTACTTGATTCCATCTCATCACACTTTCTCTAACATATTATCTCATAATAATTTCTCCTCTCTAATATGCAATTGCTTCCTATTTATTGTCTCCTTTTTGGTAGTACAAATATATTCCTATAAGTCATTTATTAGAAAACCCTCATTTAAAGAACCCTCATGATTTATTGTCCTATATCTTTGTTCTTATTTCTTAGCTAACCTCCCAGGAAAAGCTACGCTCATAGCTTTTACATTCTCTTCTTAATTCACTTCTCAGACAACAATCTTCTTTCTGACATCATTACTAAACTGGATGAATTTTTTGTTGTTGTTTTTTTCCTATGGAAGCAAAGAGTTAAGACCCCAACATTAACCTTCCAATAACATGCATAATTTCATTGTAGAATTACTCTCCATATAACTGAAATTGGCAAATCAAATATATTTCCCTTTACTTGTGTTTTTTCTATCCTTTTGGTCTTTTTTTTCAAGGCTTTTTATAATACTTTTATAAACAACAAAGTCATTCTTATCACTGAAGTGAGCAAGGTCATAAAATGTCACAAAACTATATCTGAGAACAGCATACTGTATTTTCTCCATTTTGTATGGACCATTATTATTTTGTACTTAATAAAATTCATTATCCAACATAGCTGCTCTTGTCTTTCTCTTCAGTTTATTTTATATATCTGTGAGGAAATGATTTCTTAACTGATGAAAATGTTCTCCATGGGAGGACACCCAAACCTGAGAATGCTTTACCCAAAAGAACATAACTTTTGATCTTTGATAGCTGAAGTTTCACCAAATACCTTGGAATGTATGGGTTGGATTTCTTTTTTAAGAACCATGCCTATCACTCTAACTCTGATTGACTGGTCAACAATAGGTCCCAGTCCAAGCCTCCCTTGGTCACTGTGCTGACTGTGATGATTTAGAGTGACTGTAAATAGCAATTGGTTCTATTTGGCCCAGAAACCCTAAGGGTCTTCCCCTCGAAAAATGACTTTAGTTTTGTTTTCAGTTTAGGGAGGTGCTGGGGGTTGTTTTTCTAGCTGTTTGGTTTTGTTTTTCTTTTTTACTAAGTAAAAGAGGCCATTCTTTGCCTCATTTCTTATTAACCTTAATCATTCATTGGGTATTGCTTCAATCAAACTAAGAGCATTAAAAGATTTTAGCTTAAAAAGGTTAAGGTCTCCCACTGCATCAGGGGTCATCTCCAGTCATCCTAATCTATATCTTGCCACTAGACATTGATGATTCTGGAGGAGAGAGTAAGGCTGGTAATTTTGCATAGCATTCCCTCATATAAACCAAATTTGCCTATGTAATGACATCATCTTGCTGATGTCATGATCCTCTTTGAGAACAAAGGATAAAGGACAAGTCAATGAATGAACAGTTTCCTGTGCACTTGGGATGTTATAATTAGAAATATATCAATTTGTATATTAAATATTCCTTTCCATCTCCTTCCATATACACAGGGGCAATATTTCAACTAATAAGTTAGGGCTAAATAGCTAGAAGTATAGATATATAAAAGGATAGGTAGATAGATAGAAAGAAATACAGGTATATGTATATGTATACATATAAGATATATATCATACTATATGTGTATGTTTTATATATATAGATAGATATAAATGGGTGTGGGTATATATGTATATATACATACACATATAAACAGATATATATGTACGTGTGTGTGCATGTATATGGATAGAACTGAATGGCTAAGGATATATATACATAGAAATATGGATATAGGTGGGTATATGTATACACACATACGTACATATATATGTGAATTTTTTGAATCTTCACTTTCTTTCTGTTCTCATCATGGATACGATGAAAGCTTCTTGAAGGCAAGAACCAATGATTTTTTTGAATTTTATTTTGTCTTTGCATTGCTATCACATGAAAAGTGGGTAGGGAAAAACAAAGATAGATACAGAGAGACAGACTCTCAAAAAGATATGTATTCAATTCATGTGTGTGTGTGTGTGTGTGTGTGTGTGTGTGTGTGTGTGTGTGTGTGTGTGTCTGTGTGGAAGGGTGCTTTTCTCTGGAAGATCTTGGTCAAGTCACTAAATATTTTAGCACCTCTGAGTAGCTCTGGAAGACCGTAAATTGAAAAAAAAAATTGTCTGTAATTGCCTGCAATTTCTTCGATGTGTGTTACCTTGACTAGTAAAATCATATATCTGGAAATACAAACATACATACATACATACATACTTGCATACTTGCATACATTCATAAATAGATAAATTTTAAATCCCCAAATTTTTACATGTGGTAGACACTCAATAAATGCTTATTAGATTGTATTTCCTATTAGTATTGCTATTTGATTTTTTTTGTATTTTATTGTATCTTTCCAGTTACTAATGAATTATTTTAGTAATTTAGTAATGGGGGAATTACTTCCATTGAATATGGGAGAAGCACCACCAAAAGTTTAACTCAGTATCAACAAAAAAGAGATATAAATTACTTGCAACAGTGTAGAGTCTCATATCTCCCATAGGGGAAAAAAAATTGTAGCTAGAGAATATAATGTAATTAAAGAAAACAATTTATCTGCCACTCAGTCACTCAATTGCATAGTGTAGCACAGTGACACCACATGCTGTGAATTGTGTTCTGGAGAGAATAAAGAAAAATAAGAAGCAGGTGCTTCTTTATTTGTAAGCCTGACAATTCAATTTCAGAAATAAAACTTAACCCAAAAAAAATTAAATTTTAAGGGAGCTAGTTCAGTCAAATTAAGGTTCCTCCAACATAAGACCTCACTATCTTCCCAAACACTTGGACTTAAAACCTTTGTTATCTTGTACTCTTCTTTCTTCTATAGGGTCCAAGTCCTTTAGATCTTGCCTACATTCATTATGTATTTACATCTTTGTCACTCTGCTCACGTCCTTATTATCCCAGTTCAAGTCTTCATCATCACTTAACAAGGCTATTATAATCAACAAACAAAAATATTTCTACCATGTGCCAAGGATATAAATGAAAAGAATGAAACAATCCTTATTTTCAAAGAATTTACTTCTAATGAGAGTGATAAGTACATATATACATATATAGCATCATTATGAAGTAATTACATATAAACACACACACAAAGTAGTTAAATGCAAGGTAGTTTGGGAAGAAAGGCATCAGCAGATGGGAGAAGAGGAAAACTTTAATTCAGAAAACACTGTTTAAAAATATATCTTCAAGGCAGAAACAAGCATTGTGAAGAAGAGATATAAGAGGATAGGCATGTGATGTGGGCAAAGATACAACCTGTAAGGAAGAGAGAAGTAATTTTCTCATAATTCAAGAAGTAGCATTCATTGAAATTAGAAAGATGAACTAGATGCAGTTACATATAAACTTAAAAGCTAAACATTATATGTAGTGCACATAGAGTCTGGATTCACTCTTGAAACCCTCTAAGTCTCTACATCAATGCTACTCCTTCCTCTCAGAGTTCTAAGAGTAACACTAAAGGACTGGGGGATGAGGGTTCTCTTGTATTATTATTCTTCATCTTCCATCCACTGGGGGTATATTTCTTCCAGTATCAATCACCAGTTAATATCCCCTCAACATCATATAACCAACTGATTAGCTTTTATAAAGGGATTTTGACTAAGAAGAAATGGAAAAGTCAAAGTAGTCCAGGCCTGGAATCCCATTAAACCAGGAAACAGTCTTTCCTCTCTGAATCCCCTTGGTCCTGGTAGAATAGGTTTAGACTTAAAGTGGTTGCTATAGAGCATTCCCTACACCAAGTTCTCTTCTGTCTATGGTATAACCAATGGATGAGTTACTTCCTTCCTTACAGGATATGGAGCTGGGTCAAACAGGTTACACCTGAGATCTGGTTCTTCATTGAGGTTTGCTCTTGGGTTAGAGTACATTTTACTACAAACTCTAGTTGCTCTGGTAATGGTTGCTTTTTCTGTATTTTAAAGCTCATAAAATCATAACCTTGCTCATATATGTCCATTAGTTATTCATTTAAGATCACATTTGTAAGATGGAGAGGAAAAGAGTAAAGGCAGATAGGAAACATATGCGCCATAAATGTGGAATGCAAAGACACAAAGATATGAGATAAAATGTTATGTGTGAGGAAAAAAGGTCAGTTTATTTGGACTATGTTGTTTTGTTCAGCAGCAGCTAGATGGTTCAGTGTTTAAAGCATTGGACTCAGGAAGCCCCAAATTCAAAAGTGATCCCAGATACTCACTAGCTTATTCAGGGATAGTCAATCTCTGGCTCAGTTTCTTCAACTGTAAAATTTGAGTAATTGTACCCTTTTTTACCACAAGTGAATTAAAGACCAATTCCATATAATCAAACCTGTTGTATGACATTCAGTTTTGACTCAGAAGCCAATAAAGGCCTTTTCATCACTAAATAGTAAGCTAACAGTAAACAGCCATAGCATAGCATGGTCATTTTGTGAATTGGAAATGTAAGGATCCAATTCTTTGTCATTCTTTTTCATGAAGCAAACAGAACATAATGCATATGGCACAAGGCTTCATTGGCTAGCCTTTTTTTTTTTAGATACATTTTATTCTAGGAGCAATAGGAAGAAATAGGAATTGATTAAATAGGGGAGATGCATGGTCATATCTGATGTTAAAGAAAATTACTTTGACAGTAGTGTGCAGAATCAAATAGGATAGTTAGAAAGGCATCAGGGAGCCTAACTGGAAGATTGTTTCAATAATCTGAGAAAAACGCAATGAGAACTGACTTAACATGGTAGTTTTAAGATGCAAGAGACATTGTGAAATTAAAAATAGCAAGATTTAGAAACTGATAGTATATTCATGTGGGTGAGTGAGGAGTCAATTATGATATTAAGGTTAAAGACAGAGACTGAAAAGATAGTGAGATTTTAACAAAAATAGAGAATTTGAAAGGGAAAGATTTGGGAGTTCCATTTCAGTTATGTTGAGTTTGAGATGATTCTAAGATGTCCAGTTGGAAATATCCAATAATCAACTGAAGATTTAGGACTGGAGGTCTGGGGAAAGATCATCTTGCTTCCAGTCTCTTCCATCTCTAAACCCTCTTTCCTTCAACTACTAAAAAATATTCCTAATACTCAGGTCTGACTACATTACTCCTATTTTTAAAATGTCTCCAGGAACTACCTATTGCACAGTGTAAACTCCTCAGCCTTAAACAATTGAATTTCAAACTATATTGCCTTTTCAGACTTTTTTTTCACATTACTACTCCATTTCACAAACTCAATATCTCAGATGGATCAAATTATGATATTTTCATCACCTAATTATTTTTAGTCTCCATCCTAATTTTTCTGATCCCCAAAATGCATTGACTCCTCACCTTTATCTCTAACCTTTTTAAAAAAGATTTTGTTCAGGTACCACTTGTTTGGATAGATCCTGGTGGATCTATCTAAAAGTATTATCTTCCTCTTCAAATTTCCTCAACTACTTTAGACACTTTCTTTGACCCTATCCCACTTGGTATTGAATTACATTTATCTTTTTATATATCATGCCCCTTTTGTAAGATTATTGAGAGCAAGGACTATATTTTATATCTTTCTTTTTCTTTGCCTTAGCACATAGAACCTAGAGGTTTATTTTTATTCTAACAAAGAGGTTCATAAGTCAGTTTTTAAATAAACCAATGGATCCTGTGATCTCTGATATATTGTGTATATTTCTGCCACAGAGACAAATAATATTTTTGCTTGTCTCTTTCTTACATCTCTAATCATACTCTAGAAATTCAGCACAGGGAGTTGACCCAATGTTCTAGAATACTTCTTTATATTCTCCTGACATTGTGATGATACCAGGAGAGTACATGAACTATTCATTAGTTATCTATACTGCTAGTAGTTGGGGACAATTTCATTTTTCTCTTTGTTTCACTAATGCCTGACTGTAATGAGCTGTCGTCTCTAGAAGCTGCCGGATCGCTCTCTGGGAAGAGATCTGCTGTGTCTACTCAAATCTTTAAGACAGATTCTTCTTCCTGTAGTGAACCGTTGTCTCCAGGCAGTTGCTGTTAACTCTTGTCCTTAGAAGTGACTTCCCTTCCTGCAGAGAGCCCCGTCAGGCCTGATGTAATGCAGAGAGTCTTTCTCTTGAATCCTGGCTCTGAATCTCCTCCAGCTCTTATCCTTCTCCAGGCCGATCTGCTGTCTGCGCCCATTGCTGTCTCTTTTTATCCTCCCAGAGAATGGGCGTGGGATAATGCAAGGGCTTCTGGGAAGAACCACCCCAGCCAATGAGCTTGCCCCCTCTATCAAGTCAACCTGAGTTCTCACCTTGTAATTGTCCAGAAAACCTGAATTCTCACCTTGTCACCATCCAGACAACCTCAGTTCTCACCTAGTAATCCCAACATCTCCCCCTTTCTTTTGATTTAGAACATAGGACAGTCATGACCTTGAAACATAAATCCATCAATATGGGAAGTATTACAGATAATTACATAAATTACATAAGCACATAGTAACATAGTAACATAACACATGCTAGAAGTATATAACATAATCATAATCATAAATTGAAAATTTATAAATGTCCATAAGTCCATTGTCCATTATTCTCATCTTGTGTGAGGAAGTCCAATGATTCCTGCTGGTTTTTAAGTTCTTTAACAGTCTTCTTATTATCCATGCTCTTTCAGTGTCAGATGTTTCTTAGATCTTCTCCTTTATTTTGAGGTCTTTCTCTTTTTCTGTCTCTCTCTGATGGACAAGGCGAATATGACTTGTTGGCACCCATCTGATTCCTTCTCCTGCTGAAGAAATACAAGCAAACCCTCTCTCCCAGGCAGTTAACCTATCTGGTCTCCTTCTATTTACCATTTTTTAAATCTCTTCACATCATCTGGCAATTACATTGGAGTTGTTTGCACTGGACACAGCCCTGTTGGTTTAAAAGGCCTGTATTCTCCCCAAGTGTAATCCATTTTTGCAATCTGATTGCCTTTTGACTGACTTATCAGGTAATCCTTTTCTGCCATGTGATTGCTTCTCTGCTGATTGATTAAATCAGAGTCCTGGCCTTCTAAAGGTTCTTTGGGTGTAACATCAGCTGCCATCATGTCCCAAGTCTTTTTTGCCTGGGGCCCTGGACCTGGGCCCCTCATCCCATTTCCCCGAATTATTCTACACTCTGATGCCCAATGGAGTCCTCTGTTGCATTTTGGACATGGGGTTTTAGGTCTTCTTTTACCCTGTCTTCTCACTGTATCTCCATACCTACACTGAGCTCTTAGATGTCCAATTTTTCCACATTGAAAACATCGCCGAGTTTCTCTAGAAGGCCCTTGCCAGGAGGGACCCTGTCTTTCCACATTCATCATTGTCCGGGTGTAAAAAGCATTTGTTCCCACTGTAGCACAGCGTCTTATGATCTCCTCTAAAGGAGCATCTTTGTCTAATCCCCATATAATTCTTTTGCAAATCTCATTGGCATTTTCCTTAGCCAGATGTCTGGTCATTATTTCTGTAGCTGAATTTTCTCCAATAGTTCTTTTGACAGCAGTTTGCAAACGTCCCACAAAATCTGCAAAAGGTTCATTGGGACCTTGCTGTATTTTAGTGAAAGCCTCTCCACGATCTTTCTGTCCAGGAAGGACACCCCAAGCTTTTATTGCAGCCTTAGCAATTTGTTCATATATTGTCATGGTATAATTAATCTGTTCCGAATTCTCTCCATACCGACCTTCACCAGCCAAGTGCTCAAAAGTGAATTGTGTGTTAACTCCTATTTCCAAATTGCATCTGACTTGAATTTTACATAATTCATGAAATTCCGCAAGCCATAATAAATTTTCTCCAGGTTCCAGGCATATCCTTGCTATGGATTTCCAATCATTCGGGGTTAGGACTTCATAAGACAAACCATCTAGTAACATTTTGACATAAGCTGATGTAGTCCCATAAAGGGTACAACCTTTTTTCAAATCCTTAATTTTATTCAAATCTAAAGGTGCATATCTTCTCATTTTATGACCTACAGAATCAATATTTTCAATCACAGGATATGCATGTATAAAATCACTTATATCCTGTCCTTCTCTCTTAGCTTTAACCAATGCTTTTTCTAATCTTGTCATAGGCTTAGGCTGCTTCACAGGCAATTCTGTTTGTGTTTCTGCCTCTTCCTCTCCTCCTTCTTGCTCCACCCATGAAGGGTTAATTGAGGGAGGAGATGGGAGGTGCTCCTGTTGCTCAGAATTGTACTTAACTTCATTGTTATCTGATTCATCCTTTTCACCTAGTTTAGTTGACACTTCCCCATTTTGCTCCTTCATCTCTTCCTTTAGAATAACATTGTTTAAAGCCAATTGGATTACATTGTATATATGAATTGTATCTTTGGAAATTGAGTTTGGCCTGGAATTGTAGTGTTCACCTAATTGCTTTCCTACTAATTCCCATTCATCTGGATCCAATTCTTCTTCCAGAGAAAAAGAAGGACATATAACCTTCACAGTTCTTAAAAGTTCAGTAATCTCCTCTAAAATTATAATCAATCCTTGGCTTTTCATAACCTTGATGATGCTCTCTAAACATTTTCCTTGAACAGAAGGTGTTTGCCCCATTTCAGCTATAAGAGATTCCTGGTTTAGTCCTTAACAAGTTCCTTATTTATCTATTAGCACACTCACTTAATCTTTAACAAAGTTTCCTCGTTACTCACGGTTCTGGGTCAGAGAGACTGAGATCTGGATGGGAGGCTTTTCCACTGAAATCAGGACCGTGTCTGTCCCTGTTCGGGCGCCAGATTGCGAAGGTCTGGTCTAGCTCCTCTTGTCAGGATAAGCAAAAGTCCTTGCCCCACGTGTGGACGCCAAATGTAGCGTGCTGTCGTCTCTAGAAGCTGCCGGATCGCTCTCTGGGAAGAGATCTGCTGTGTCTACTCAAATCTTTAAGACAGATTCTTCTTCCTGTAGTGAACCGTTGTCTCCAGGCAGTTGCTGTTAACTCTTGTCCTTAGAAGTGACTTCCCTTCCTGCAGAGAGCCCCGTCAGGCCTGATGTAATGCAGAGAGTCTTTCTCTTGAATCCTGGCTCTGAATCTCCTCCAGCTCTTATCCTTCTCCAGGCCGATCTGCTGTCTGCGCCCATTGCTGTCTCTTTTTATCCTCCCAGAGAATGGGCGTGGGATAATGCAAGGGCTTCTGGGAAGAACCACCCCAGCCAATGAGCTTGCCCCCTCTATCAAGTCAACCTGAGTTCTCACCTTGTAATTGTCCAGAAAACCTGAATTCTCACCTTGTCACCATCCAGACAACCTCAGTTCTCACCTAGTAATCCCAACACCTGACATATAACTAATAAATGCATATTGACTGGTTAATTGATTTTTTGAGCTTTTGATGAAACATTTCCCTCATAACATCTTTTATATCACTTCTACATAATTTCTTGTTTATGTTGCATTGCAGCTGCTCAATCCTATATACACCTCTCTATTTTCCTTTGGATATTGCATATCCTCTGATCTTTAGAGTATAGTATTTTATTACCTACAAATCCTACAACATCACTGGCAGAATGCTGATGTTTAAAAAGGAAGGGGGCACTCTTTCAGGGAGAAGACTAGGGTCATGGAAAAAAACTTACAGTTTTCAACACAATCCAGCCCACTTTCATCTTCCTATTTAAGTCTTAAACATATTAAGCACTTAATATATATTTGTAGACATGCACTGAATACAGAGTTAGAGAAACTATACTAAGGTAACTAAGTAAAACAAAAAGAAAAAAAGGATATTTTGGGAAATGAATTAAGAAAGAAATTTTGAGTTTGTATGATTTCAGATAAAATAATGTACATATTCATTTTTTTTTTTAATTTCAAGGGTAAGGCTAGCCTTAATTAAATGGAAGCAACATATAGATAAAATGATAACTCTATTTTGAAGACTTGAAAATTTAAACACACATCCTTCTTCTTATTGAATGCAAAAGCATTCACCAAGAAGTTGACAGTTTGACAAATATGGTATGTTTATTTAGCCACTCTACTGACATGGAAATTACATGCAAATGTTCTCAGAAAACTGTATCTTAAATCATCCTGGTTCCTGATATTTTATTCTAGCTTTTACTTATCTGAAAGCAAAAGTTGATATCTTGCTACTTTCTCCAAGAACTATTATGAAGGACATGGCGATAGAGTAAAAAGTAACTGTAGGAATCAATGACATCCTTAGCTTTTAAAATTTTGATGATGTCAACCCCAGGAACAAAAGATGATATTAATTCACATATATGTCAACCTTAAAGATTTAAAAATCATTTTATATACACTCTTTTGATCAGTCCCACCTTATGAGATAGAAAATACAAATAAAATTATTCCATTTATATAGGTGAGAAAACTGAGGTAGTTAGGAAGATTTGGAAACCATGAGGGAAAACCTCTTGACTACTGGAGCAGTCCAAAAGGGTAATGGGATGGCTCTGGAGGTAAAACATTTCACATTAGATATTTCCATGCAGAAGCTAAATGATCACTTCTCAGGAATGTTAAAAGATAGGATGATTATTCCAGTACAGCTTGGACTATGTCCCCAAAGGTCCCTTTAAGCTCTAGAATTCTGTAAAAACTTGAATGTCAAAGTACCTGCAGAGCAGAGCTTCAAACCCAGATCTTTTGGCTAATGCTATTCCCCTATACAACAACATTCCAGGACCAAAGTCAAAATCAGCATTTGGTCTTTAGCAAACTAGCCTCAAAGTCCAATTATATATGAATACACAAATACCTTCCTTCTAATCTATTCTAATTCTAAAAAATTGAAAGTTTAAGGGCCTATCCTTTTATCCACAAACGAAAAGGTAAAATGATGGTGTAAGCTTCAGAAATAGATGTCATGCCAGGATATATAGCAGAGGAAAAGAAAGGGAAAAGTATAAAATTAATATACATGGGGAAAAAATCAAAACATGTCTCCAACTCTTCTTAAAATTTCTTTCTTCGCAAATGAAGTCAACCAAAAAATAACCCTAGCTGCTCTCAGATTCTAAATTTAGACCCTCCTAAAGAGAAGGTATTTTTAAATTTCAATAGAATTGTTTTCCCACATACTAATGTATTATTTCCAGTGTCAACCCTCAGAATCAGGTAACTGCAAAGAAAATTTTGTTCTCTTATTTTTGTTGCTGTTTTTGTTTCACCTACTGAATTTAAACACATCTCACTTGAAAAAAAAACAACACTGTTAAAACACAACTCAGAAGGCAGGGTGGGATAAATAACAGTGAGAAAGAAAATATTATAAGCCTCTACATATGACAATTGCTCCAAAGGGGAAATAACAAATGAACATAACAGAAGAATAAGACATTGTCAGAGATTTAAAGTTGAGTAAAACCACCAAGAGCCTCATTTCCTTCACCATCAAATAGTCTTTATTGAGTACCTTCTGTACTCAATGCTTTTAAAAGTGAAACCATTTTTTCCTCCAATTTCATTTTCTGAAACTCCCTTCCTAGCTTTCCTTTTCTATAAATTTCTCCTACAAATTTATGTTTTAAAAATTATTACAAAAGTGAAAACAAGACAGATTTTGGTGGTGTTACCTGGCCATAGCTCAGATCTTGCTCCTATTTGTGTATCGAATCAGATACCTGTTAAACAGAATTAAAACTAAGATAAGGTATTTCCTAGGGTGCTGAAATGATTCTCTCTTCCACCCAATGGACTGTATCCTAATTACTTTTTGTATTATTTCCATATCATCAATTATACAGTGAAGTTGTGGCCCCATTTTGTGTTGTTTGTCCTAGGCATAATTCCCACATCTTGTGCCTAGCATAAAAATGGATCTACTTGCCCTAGAGGAGACCAAAATTATTCATTGTGGCTCTGGCTCTAATCTACTTTGCATCTCCAAAAATCTTTACTTCTTTGACACAAAATATTTTATTTTTGGTATAAAAAAAAAAGAAAAAAGCTAACACCATCAATGTGGAATTGATGTTTTCAGCTCTTATTGTTGTTGTTTCATTTTTAAAAAGTTTTAGTTTTAAAAATTGTTTCAGTCATTTCAGTGGCCTCTTTGCCCCTCCCCACCATCTTGAGACCAATGGTACAAAATGGCTGGTTAAAGTCTGAAGTAGAGTCTATGGTCATAGAATAGGATGAAGCTAGTTGATCTTTTTATTCACCACACTCTGGATATTTGCTTCATTTGTATCATTCTCTTATGTAACCACATAAGTTAGTGGAGTACTCATGTTTACATGTACAACATTCTATTCTGTTAGAAGGTAGCTACCACAATAGATGTATTTAATAGTAAGTAAAGCCTTCTTCTTGAATGAGATTGATGGGATAAAGTTTTCTCAAATTTATGGGATTAAACCTAATTCACATTATCCTTGTTCCCAGAGCTGGGAGATCAGACCTTGGACTCTGGGTCTGGGAGAGATCCTTGGGGGGGAGGGGAAATGAGTAGGAGGATAGGGAGGAGGGGAGGGGAGGCTGGGGGGATAGGTCACATGATCTCTGGAGGGTCAGGCCCTGGGTTGCAGGAGGTGACAAGAAGCTGCAAGAAATGACGTGACCTGACAACATTGAGGGCCATTGGTCAAGGATAGTTACTTCCTTTTAGTCTTTCCAATGAGGGAGCTTGGGTCTTTTGTTATTTAAACATGAGAAGGCAGAAGCTGGTCAGGTTCAAAAGGACATGGCCAGAGTTGGGATGGCTTTCAGGTATGTGTCTGGGCCTCTCCCTGGAGGGATTAAATAAATGCTTTCTCTTTGTACCTGAAGATGTCTCTGATTAGTTAATTTGGGAAAGGGGGTCAAGCACCTCCCACACATTCTCAATAAAAAATAATACTTCATGAACAGGAAAATATCACTACTTGTTCACTAACGTCAAAATTACAGAACAACTAATACAAATCTTTAAGATCAACAACCATGTAGTATTTTGGTTTTGTTCAATTTTGTTGTTAGATGAAACTCCAGCTGTTTAACAGGTAATAGAATGTTAAAAGGTTAATATCTACCAACAAAGAGTCCACTGGTGGTATTTATTGGAGAGAAAATGTAGCAGAAACATTTTGGAAAAGACATCAGTGATTCGAGTGGGCTTCAGTGAACAGTGAGGAAATGAAGAAAACGTTCATAGTGTAATTTTAAAAATAGAGACTACTGAAGGATGGAAACAATTCAATATTGGACTGAATTTTTTTATTAAAAAAGAAAAGAAAATGTATATTATTGAATTGTGAATTGTTCAAACTTTTCCCTATTTTAATCAAAAAGTATTTTTAAGTACCTTATATCAGGACCCTCTAGGGCAAGCATATCCATTCTTATGCCAGGCACAAAATATGGGAATTGTGCTTTAGCCCTTTGTGCTAAATGTTGCAGTTACAAAAAGAGACAAAAATTGTTTTTTCCTTCAAGGCCCTTACAGTTTAATGGAAGAGACAAGTAAATAAATATTTGCAAAGCAAGCAATATGTAGAATAAGGGTAATTAACAGAGAAGAGACACTAGATGGAATTTTAAATGGGATGTAAAAGAAGCCAGGAAAGTCAATAGATAGAACTGAGGAAGGAGAACATTTAGGCATGGAGAACAGAAAAAATGTCGAGTTGAGATATATAGTACTAGTTTTGTTCTTGGAACAGTCAGGAGATCAGTAGCAACAATCAATCAATAAACATATGTACCTAATAATGATGAGGTTTAGATTTGGGGTACCCAAATGAAATTAGGGTTTCTGGTGGGCAGGGAGTTAATATGGTCTAATGGTGGTACAAAGGTAGGGAGTTCTGAGGATTCCCTTTCTGGTAGTGCAGAGATCCTCTGTAAAAGAATTTACAGACCCAAAAACCTAGATTAATAAAAGAGGTTTATTATGGGAGTTGGAAGAAAGGTTAAAGTCTAGTTAAAGAAATAGGTGAAGATAAAGAGATAATGGCACTGGAAACAGTATTCCAGTGGGCAGAGACCCTTGGCATGCCAAACGAAGGGCTGGTATGTTTGGAACCTCTGCAAAGAGAGGATTTTAGTTTGGCTCTTTTTATAATGAGAGATTTAGCTGAAGGGGCCTGTGGGTGAAGTCCAAGTTAGCTCAGATCCAGTGGGGGCTGGGACAAGCCTGGATCTCCTATTGGAATTGAAAGGGTGCTTTTGACCAGGATTTGTGAATCAATGCATCAGCCAGAAGGGGCTGGGAGTAATCTGAATCACAAATCAATGAGAAAGGATCACAAATCAGTTTCTTAAAGGGATCACACCCCCTCCATTCCCCCCTCAAGCAGTTAAAACTTAAATTCATTTAAGAGAAAAAAAAAGGGGGGGGCTTGGGGCATTGAGGCAGAATTGAAGGAGATTTTCTCCTTCAAGGATTTTCAGAGTTCCGGGTTCCTCTCTTCAGAAAGGCCTTTACAATAGATTGAATGTGATAAGTGAAAAGTTGAGGATTACACACATAAATTGTGAGTTTGGGGGATTAGACAGATGTTATTGCCCTCTGCGGTAATAGGGAAGATGGGAATAGAGGTGAGATTTATGGGAAAAGATGATAATTTCAATTTTTGACATAGTGAATTTAAGATGTCAACTGGAGATAGAGTTTAAGATGCCTGAAAGGCTGTTAGAGAGTAGAGCTAGAGAGTTTGAGGCAGGATAGGTAGATGTGAGAATTATCAGCTTATTGATAACAATTAAGTGCATAGAAGCTGATAAATCTCTAAGTTGTATGAACTATCATTTTTTTTTTCATTTAAATATGGTAAGAAACAAGTTTTAGAAGTAAATTATACAGGGAATCAAATATTGGAAATAATAGAGGAAATGAAAAAAAGTATTAAAACCTAACAATTATGAATTTGAAGAAATTTTCTTAGGAAATTCCAAAATAAATTAGATAACTTCACCTCTTGAAGAAAACAAATTTGTATTCATTTCAAAAATCTTTCTAAGAATTAATATTTAAATTTTTACTAACACACTTGATATAAAGGAAAGATAAGAAAAAAGCAACCTACATGTATTAAATGCATATTTTGTTCTAAGGCCTTGGTCAGATCCACAAATGTTGTATACAGACAACATTTCTTCTCCTGGAATTTCTCTTGGAATTGTCAGCAAACACCATATCGACCATTCCTTAGTTCCTTCCGAAGCCACACTGGTGGTGACAACTTTGACAGTGTCAGTCAGCAGGACTTATGGATAATTATGTCAAAATTTGGTGACCCAGAAAAGTTCATCAATATTGTATATCAGTTTCATGATAGCATGTTTGCCCAGGTTCTGGACAATAGACAATGCTCTCATAACTTTCCCAGTCACCAATGGACTAAAACACGGCTGTGTGCTGGCTCCCATGATTTTTAGCATGATATTTTTAACCATGTTGTCAAATGCCTTCAATGAGGATGAACAAGGAATCACGGTTAGCTACCCCACTGATAGTAAATTCTTCAACTTGAAAAGGTTATAGGCCAGAGCATGACTTTTTTGTTTGCAGATTATTATGCACTCCAGTTTCTGAAGCTGAGATGCAACAAAGTCTGGATAAATGTTAATTTTGACCTAACAATTAACACTAAGAAAAGAGATACTCCATCAGCCAGCACTTCAACATCCCTATGTGGTATCATCAATTAAAGCAAATGAACAAATTTGAATGACATGGATAAGTTCACCAACTTTGGTATTATACTTTCCAAGGATATCCACATTGGCAATGAGGTTGAAACATACATTGCCAGAGCTAGCTCAGTGTTTGACAAGCTCCAAAGAAAGGTATGAGAGAGGAGAGGTGTTAGACTGACTACCAAAATGAAGATCTACAGAGTCATATACTGACCTCATTGTTGTACCTTTGAAACCTGGACAGTATGCCAGTGCAATACAGAATCATTTCCTTTTGAATTGTCGTAGGAAGATTCTGAAGATCACCTAGCAAGATAAAATGTCAACACTGAGGTCCTTTCTTGAATTAAACTGCCAAGCCTTCAAACTGTACTGGAGACCACACCACTCCATTGGGATGGCTATATTGTTCAAATGCCAATTGTATACTTTCCAAAAAGACTATTTTATGGAGAACTTACACAGAGCAAGTACTCACTTGGTGATCAGAAAAAAACAATATAAGGATACTCTCAAGGTCTCTCTCAAGAACTTTAGAATTGATTATATGACATGGAAGACACTGGTATAGGACCACCTAGTTTGTGCCAGTGTACATGGCCTGCCCTCATCAGAGAAGATACTATGCTCTTTGAGTAAAACAAAATTGAATTAGCTCAGAAGAATTGGAAGATATACAAAGTTAGAGAATCCACCACAAGAAAGGTAGGGACTACTTGTGTCCAATCTATGGCAGAGCATTCTGAGCTTGTATTGGTCGATCAACTATAGTTGGACACATTGTAACTTGATTCTAACATAATGATGTCTTTTAGGTCCCCTTCAAGAAGGAAGGACAACAACCAATCAACTTTGTTCCAAACGCTGTGATCAATGCTGAGGCTACAAATAGTTGCAGGCAACCCCTGCTATCAGTGAGCTAATTTTCTAATGATGGAATGAACAAGTATATATAAAAATATGTACAAAATAAATATGTATGCATGAAAATATATAAATATACATATATGTGTGTAAGTATATGTATGTGTGTCTATTTATATATACACTATATATAAAGACATACATATATAACATATATGTATTTATGCAAATATATACATATATTATGTATGTATATCAGGAATGCCTGGCCCATAGGCAACAAACTAGCATTCATTTTAAAATTTTTCCTTTCTCAGTACACCTATCTTCTTAAACTCACTGCAAACTTAATCTCTCCTGCTATTTTCCTTGACCCCCTTTACAACTTTGATTGTGCTTTCATTCATATTCCAAAACTTACTGATCAAAGATGGAATAGGGTACTTTGCATTCTTATTGCCACTTATAGGATCTCCCCCTACCTTGTCATTTAGTAATCCCTGTTCTCTTAAGGTACATTAATCCATATTTATCAGCTAATTAAATGGTGTCTACCTTCAGGGCATTCTTTCCTTCCTCAATGAATTCTGTTCTCATCTCACAGTCATACAGTTCCCATTTCCAGTCCTTATACTAGAGGACTTCAATCCCACTCATATGCTGCTAAGAAAAAAAAAAAAAAAAAGAACAAGAGCAACAAAAAATTTATAAAATCATGAAGCCATGCTAACTGGCTCCATTATATTATATAAATCTTACCTGACTCCTCAATGCATCAATGCAGCCAGGCAATCCTTCAAAATTCCTAATGAATTCATTTTCCCAGTCAAAACATTTTCCCCAAACCTTTTTATCTTAAAAATTTCTCATGGATTCCTATACAATAATATGATGGTCCATTTATCATTAATAATGATCATTAATTGCAAAATATGATGAGCTTTACTCAGTCCTCATACTTCTTGACTTCTCTAAAGCCTTGACACTCCTGATTACCTTCTTCTTGAAATTCATTCTTTTCTAGGTTTTTATGACACTACTTTATCATCCCTCTTCTCTTACCTGTCTGCCCCATGTCCTTCCATGGTCCTTTATTCTGATCATATTCACTATTTGAAAATATTTCCCAAATCTCTATTCTGGGCTCTCTTCTCCTCTTCCTTTGTCCTAATTTCCTTGATTATTCCATTATTCTCATGGATCTAGTTTTCGCTTCTGTATACATGATTCTCAGATCTATTTGTTTAGCTTTAATATCTCTTCTGACCTACAGTTTCACATCTCCAACTACCTGTTGCCTCATTAACATCTTAAACTCAACATGTTTAAACTAAACTCATTGTCTTCCCTTTAACTCCTTCTATAATCTTAACTTTCCTATTACAAAGTATCTTTTTACTTGAGTATTAATTAAAGTGAGGCAGATTTACTCACTTTTTGAGTAATCAAAAAGTAACAGGGTATTTTTTGAGTCATTAGCCTCATTCTCTCTTACAGAATCATCAGAGTCCATTGGCAACAAAAAAGTCAAGAGAACTGGCACTGCCTCAAAATGCAATGAATGATCTTGATATTTTTAATGTCTGACCAAATTCTGCATTCTCCACAGCACTTGCTTCCATCACTTTCAAGGCCTGATTCACATTAGACTGTGAATGCCTTGAAAATAGAAACTGATTTTTACTTTTCTTTGTATTCCCAGAACTTAAAATAGTGACTGGCATATAGTTAGGACTTTAAAAATTGTTGATGACTTGACTTGAAATATAAACAATGAACAGAAATCAACACAAAGTCATTAAAGCAAATATAGTTTGAGAAGGAAGTTAGGCCATTTGAGCAGATTGGGAATGGCAATGTAGAATTCAGTACCTGACCTACTTCTATGACTCTTTAAGCAGTCTGCATATTCCAAGCACAGATAATAAAGATTCAACTATATGCAAAAAACCATATACCAACCATGATTCTATCTGATTCCTATGTAAAAGATAACTTTAAAAAATTTGTTTTCATTGTATAAGATAGCATTCCTTACAATGTTGATTTCATCGGAGGCCACACAAACCTCTAGCCTTGACTCTTTTCACTATAGTAACTTCCCGCTAGCCCATTAAGAACTGATGGGCCAAAATTGGGGGAGAGGAAGGGAATCTATCTTTTTTAGTTGTTGAGATTCAAAATAGGTAATACACAAAGAGAAATGAAAAACAGCTAGCATATTGAACACATAGGTTTCTGCCTTTTTGTTTTGTTAGAGGTTTGTTTTAACCTTAAGAAATTAAATTGTAAAATGAAAGAAAGAGACATAACAAGAGAGAGTCAACGAATCTGGTTTTTGTTTTCCATTTTTGGCATTTTACACATACACACACACACACACATAAACACACACACACACACACACACACACACATATATATATATATATATATGTATATATATATATATATATGTGAAGAACTAATTGTTATAAAAAAGGATATTTTATTATGTAGACAAAAGATACAAAAGTAGCTTTTTTTTTTTTTTTTAACTGTTTTCAAACTTCCTTGTTTATAGGCAGGAGAAGTCAGACTTGACAAATGAAGAAGAATCTGTTAAAGGCAGCTTGATATAACAGAGTAATAGACTTGTAGTCAGGAAGACCTAAATGAAAATCCCCTTTATGACATTTTTAGCCATGTGTCTAAAGTAAGCTTCAGAGACTCAGTTTCTTTGTCTACATAGGGATTATTATATCTATAGCACTTACCATATGATTGTTGTGAAGATTAATTTGTTAGGATTGTAGATATTATGGGCCAGAACTTGAGACAAGGTAATGTGCTTAGTTCACACCTTTAAAAGGAGTTCACACCTTTAAAGGAATTTATACCTTTAAAGGAACTCACTCATTGGTTCTTTAAGGAGTTCCCACAAGCCCATGGCGAACCCACAAGCTCATTCTCTGGGAGGATACAGGGAGCCAACATTGAGTGGGGAAATCAGTCTGGATTAGGTTAAGGAGAACTCCAGGGAAACTCTAGGACATTCGGAGTCAAGATTTCATTCTCATGTCTACCTTCATGCTGGCTGGAGGCTTTGGATTTGGAGGGAGCTAGAGACTGATGCTGGCTGGAGACCTTCTGATAGGAACTGAAACCAAGGCTGCCTCCAGAAGCTTCCCAAGAAACCTGCCCCAAGAGAACGATTACAACTTAGAGAAACAGAATATCACATTTTGGCGCCCAATGTGGGGCAAGGACTTTTGCTTATCCTGACTCTGGCTGATTCTGAGCCCTTCAGGGAGCTAGCCCGACTTCACATTTTGGCGCCCAAAGAGGGGCCAGAGAATTGCTGCTAGAGCCCAAGCCAGAACCCGATCCTGAAGAGGAGCCACCCCAGCCCTGCATCGCTCTCAGGAGTCTCTGGCCCTGGCCCTGGCACAGGAGCCCCTGGAAGTCAGGAAGAGGAGGAAGAGCCAGGCCTGGTCGAGGGTGACCTGGGGGGACAGTGCTATCAAGGCCTCAGAGCTGGAGGCCATCAAAGCCCGAGTAAGGGAAATGGAGGAAGAGGCTGAGAAATTGAAGGAGCTTCAGAACAAGGTGGAGAAACAAATGAACATGAGCCCACCCCCACGCAATGCTGGCCCAGTGATCATGTCCATTGAGGAGAAGATCAAGGCTGATGCTCGATCCATCTATGTGGGCAATGTGGACTGTGGTGCAACAGCAGAAGAGCTGGAGGCACACTTCCATGGTTGTGGTTCAGTTAACCAAGTTACCATCCTTTGTGACAAATTCAGTGGCCATCCTAAGGTGTTTGCATACATAGAATTTTCAGATAAAGATTCGGTGAGGACATCGATGGCCTTGGATGATTCTCTTTTCAGAGGAAGACATATCAAAGTGATACCAAAACAAACCAATAGGCCAGGAATCAGCACCACAGATTGGGGTTTTCCATTTGCTTGATATCATGCCAGGGCTACTAATTACAGTAGTTCACACTCTGGATTCTATAGTGGCTTCAACAGCAGACCCTGGGGCCAAGTCTATAGGGGCCAGGCTAGATGGTATTCCCCTTACTAAAAAAATAAAATAAAAAAAATAAAACGAAAAACACAAAACACACAAACACACACACACACACACACACACACACACACACACACACACACACAAAGTGTGTATTAGGAGGAGAGAGAGGAAAAAAAGGAAAGAAGGAACTCCAAGAACTCAAACAAAAGATAGGTGGGGCATGATGGCAGCTGAGGTTACACCCAGGAAGCTTTTAGAAGGTCAGGACTCTGATTTGATCAACTAACAGAAACGCAATCACATGGCAGAAAGGGATTACCTGATCAATCAGCCAAAAAGCAATCAGATAACAGAAATGGATTACACTTGGGGAGAATACAGGCCTTTTAAACCAACAGGGCAGTGTCCAGTGCAAACAGCTCCATTGTAATTGCCAGATGATGAGAAGAGATTTAAAAAGTGGTAAACAGAAGGAAACTAGATAGGTTAACTGCCTGGGAGAGAGGGTTTGCTTGTATTTTTACAGACAGAGAAGGAAACAGATATAGAAGGAAATGGAGAAGGAAACAGATGGGTGACAATGAGTCATATTCGCCTTGTCCATCAGAGAGAGACAGAAAAAGAGAAAAACCTCAAAACAAAGGAGAAGATTTAAGAAACATCTGACACTGAAAGAGCATGGCTGATAAGGAAACGGTTAAAGAACTTTAAAACCAGCAGGAATCATTGGATTCCCTAACAAAAGATGAGACTATTGGAGGACTTCAAAATTTGCAGGAATTATTGAATTCCTGGCACATAAACTAATGAACAGTAGATTTCTTTTGGACTATTTCTAGGACTTATGGACATGTATAAATTCCTTATGTTGATTCATATTATTTGTTACATCACTTATAGTATGTGTTATGTTACTATGTGCTTATGTAATTTATGTAATTATGTGTAATACCTCCCATATTGATGGATTTATGTATACTTGTTTCAAGGTCATGATAACCCTATGTTCTAAACCAAAAGAAAGGGGGAGATGTTAAGATTCTTGCAAATGTTATGGGCCAGAACTTGAGACAAGGTAATGTGCTTAGTTCACACCTTTAAAAGGAGTTCACACCTTTAAAGGAGTTTACAGCTTTAAAGGAGCTTGCTTATTGGTTCTTTAAGGAATTCCCACAAGCCCATGGAATACCCACAAGCTCATTCTCTGGGAGGATATAAGGAGCCAACATTGAGTGGGGAAGTCAGTCTGGATTGGATCAAGGAGAAGATTTCCCAGGAGATCTTCAGGGAAGCTCAAGGAGATTCAAGGAGATTCATAGTGAGGATTCAGCGGATTTGCAAGTCCAGCAGATTCACAAGTCTAAAGAAAAAGCCTGCTCATGGACTTCTGGGAGATTCACAACTATAATTGACTTCTGGGAAGCCCACAATCCTACACTCTCAGAGGAAGAGCCTGATTCCCACACTTTAGGAGATTCAGAGTCTGATTCATTCCCATGTCTACCTTCGTTCTGGATGGAGGCTTTGAATTCCGAGGGAGCTAGAGACTAAAGATTCAGAGGATCTGGACTTTAACTCCTGGCTGCATTTTGGGATTACTGAACTGAAAGGAAGGCTGCCTCCGGAAGCTCCACAAGAAACCTGCTCCCAGAGAATAATCACAAATTAGAGACAACAGAACATTACATTAAATGAAATGTTAAACTGTAATTCACTTTCACAAACTTTACTCATATATAGATGTCAGCTGCTATAACTCCTAAGACTTTCCAACCATGCACTCTTCATTATCTACCTAAAATTGGGTTGTCTGTGTGTGTGTGTGTGTGTGTGTGTGTGTGTGTGTGTGTGTGTGTGTGTGTGTTACATATTTATTTATTTATTTATATAGCTATTCCAAAAGTTTTAATATGACTTTAAGCTATATAAACAAAAGTGAACTGAACAATGTGGACACTGGACACAATTGATCTCGTGCAATTTATATATAGAAACAACTCCTCTGAGGATGTTATTATATATGCAATGTATGTTCCATTGAAGTATGTCACTTCTATCAATGAATCAATCAAGAGGCATTTATTAATAAGATTATTAATTTAAACTTTCTTTGAGATTGGTGATAGTGATAGTAGTAGTAATAGTGCTTCTACTGTAGATATGCTATCCAAAGACTTGACTGAGGAAATAGACTTTTTTCTTGTTAACCCAGATATGGAAGACTTGTGCAGAACTGTGAAAGAAGTGCAGTACCAAGAAGAAGGATTGTATTTCAAATAGCATAAGTCAAAGATCCATAATTTCATCTCTGAACTCTATCAAGTAAGGAGTGTTTCTTTCTTTGTATCTAGACAATGCCTGACACATAGTCATAGTGGGTATTGAAACTTGCAATGTGGGACTGTTTCACTGAAGCAGATCTCAGCCCATATTATAACTTATCCTAGACAGCTGCTTGAGGATCCAACAAGATTTAACATTCCTATGGTCATATAAACTAAAAATGTCAAAAGTAGAATTTTAACTTAGAGCTTCATGACCTCAAGTAGGCCATTAAGTCACATCATCTCTTTGCAAACATTATATTGAAATGCAATTTTCTTGCCAACGGTAAATTCATGCAAACAAATCAAACATTCTGAGACAAATCAAACATCCTTTATGAAAGGATGATAAGACAGAGTGACTAGAAATAAGTAAGAGTGCCATTAAAATTTCACACCTCCAAAGCCAAAGCCCAGAATTCACTATAATACAGATTCCTGTGCTCCATGCAAGATATTCACTTACAAAAGGATTTAGAGAAAACATTGTCAAAGATTTTCAAGTTGGGATCTGGTCTAGTCAATAACAAAACAATTTGAAAAGTCAAACAGTTTTGATGAAGATGAAATGAAGTTGACAGCAGGGGCTGTGGGCCTGATTACTGACTAAAGAAACTACAGCTATTTGTCATCAAATGCACACTGCCTAAAACTTCATCAACAAGAGAAATTATGAAGAGGATGCTAGAGGCATTTGCTAAGTAAAGTTTAGCAGATATTTAAATTCAGAAGCTACTCGAGGCAAGTCTTAGAAGCAAAAGTTGACAGGTTTTATTTGAATAATTTAGATTTTATCCCCCAACATAAGCAAAGATCAAGTGGAATCATTAATAGTCACTGTTGAGCTGACAAAAGAAGCATAAACAATAAAGACATGATCAAGAAAAATAAGGCCTTCAGCTCAGATGGGAACACACTATAGAATTCTAAATACAATCTTGGAAATGAATTTCCCTTTGTTTTAACAGATGTTCTCAATAAGGTGATTCACATAAATGATCATTTATGGAGGGAAAAAAATCAAGCAATCAAAAAGATAAAAATTTAATAGTAACGAAAAAGACATGAGATCCAACATTACCACTGCCTAGAAAAAGAATCAACTATTTACACTGTAAAAAGGAAATTATAAGTAATTTTTCAAAGATTATTTAACAAAAGTAGGAAAAATGGTAATCTTTTAGACCAGAATCATCCCAGTATCCATCATGGGAAGAGTTATGGTCTTCATGGAAGAGTCCATGAGTCATGGTCTTCTATCTCTTTTCCCTTCCTTTCTACAAGAAAAACTAAAACTTAGGTTGTTGAAGTCTGGTTAATATGGAGTGGGAAGCAAGGAGTCAAGGCCAGAGGGTGGGTGACAATTCCTTTAGTAGCCCTACTATGGAGTAAACAAAGAATCAAATATACTAAATCTAAAGGAACCAAATCTATACTAAATAAATTCCAGGCTGGAATAGACTGAATATGGGATAAACAAAACAAGAGAAAAGAAAAATAAGGACAGGAAAAATGAGGAGGAAGAAGCTCAATCACAGTGAAGAGAAGGAGCTATGAGATAAGTACTAAACTGAAGCCTGTTCTTAGAGATGCCTAAAACATAGTATACCTGCTTAACTTTGGTCTTCTGACAAATACCACATGAAATCAGACTGGCTTAGGAAAGATTGCTGCTTGTGAAAATCATCATCTCAGAAACTGCCAAATGCTGCATTCAGAACTAGATTTATTGTTAAATTGTCTGGACTTAAGACAGTGACAGAGAGAATATTAATAATACAGATTAAACTTTAATGTGTGTCATGCATACTTTTTTTTTTTTTCCAGACATCTGGTTGTTAAATATTTACTAGCACATTTTTTTCTATATTATTATTGTTCTATTGTTTTAATCATGTCCCACTCTTCATGACTCAATTTGAGGTTTTCTTGTCAAAGAAACTGGAGTGATTTTTTCATTTCCTTCTCCAGGTCAGATGAAAAAACTGGCAAACAGGGTGCTCAGGATCAGAAAACTAGAAAGAGTGTGAGATCAGATTTGGACTCAGGTTTTCCTGATTCCAGGCCAGGCATTGTATCCACTGTACTACTTAGCTATTCCATATATTTTCTGTATTAGGAATACATTTATGCTGATCTTAACTCTTCTTTCCTGTGACCTTGTGACCACTAGTAAATATTTTTGAATCATTGACAATTAGTCAACAACTTATTAAGTATATTCTATATTTTAGATGCTATGTTAGATGCCAGGGATTCAAAGAAAAAGTGAAACATTTACTGCCTTCAAGATTACATTCTATCAGAGAAAGGATTGCAAACAGAATTTTGGTGCAAATAATACTGTAATCTGTAAAACACTGTATAGTAACTCTGAATTGTTATCATTATACATTTAAAAAGAATTTTAACTTTACATGTATAATTTTTTTATCAAAAAAATATAAATCATTAACACTATCACCCCAAAGTTTGACATAAATGTTGCTAGAATGATAGGACTTTTTTTTTTAATGTTTTAATTCAAAGTTAAAATTGATAATACAAAAATTCTCTCAAGTTATTCGGATGTTAGTTTCATCCCCCTTGGTGATTTCTGAAATTACTAAGTTAGACTGAGTAAATGGCTTCTGTTACCTCACTCCCTCATAAGACAGAACCCACTACAAGCACACTGTATGTCACAAGAGAAAAGCTCACCTTCCTAGAACAAAAGGGAAATACTCTTCTTCCTGTGTCACTTTCCTTCCAAAGGAAAATGAGTTACACTAACAAAATGCCAGCAGGCCCTCCTTGTTCCACTGGGTCACATAAAGCTGTAAGGTTCCTAATTACCAGCCCAGCAGCATGCAACCTTAACTATAATAACTTGGCTTTATGCAGCAGCATTATTCTGAACAAGGGTATCAGGTTAATGGGTAGAATGAAATGAACTCTGTTGTAATGAATGGAAATTGTAGTTTTCCCTTCTGTGCTGTTTGTTATTAGAGGAAGGAAATTCATGGCACTGTAGCCCCAAGGGCCTATGGGGTCAGCATTGAACACATAGATGCCATATTCCCTTACTCTACCAGAAGGGTATTGGGGATGAGGAAACATAATCATGGTCACTCAGAGAAAAAGCATATCCCTGATGAAATGGTATACTATCCAAAGAATAGAACAATAATTATACTGAGGCCTACAGGATTGTGATATAACACACTAAAATGCAGGGAATACTTAAAATCTAGCAGTTTAAAACCAAGGAGCCTTGATACCTGAAAAAAAAAAACTGTAGAAAAAAAAAACTTTAATAGGAAATATCATTTGAAAGCTTCTCCCCTTCTTCCACAGCCACATTCAAGGCGAGCTTCTCTCTAAGCCATCTCTGCCCTGCAATTCCTCCTACTTCACCAGAAGTATCACAGAATTTCTGACTCCCCTTGCTCAGGAACATTTCTAGACTTTTTACTTCTAGACTTTCTTGAAAAGTCCTAACTTTCATAGAGGAGATTCTCCAATCCTGAGGAACCAGAGGAACAAAAAAGAATAATATTTGAATTTGCATACCTGAAACGATCCTAAATCAGAGATCTAGTATTTTTCCTTATGTTCTTGACCTAATAGAACTTGAAAACTTCAAGTATGTCTTTAAAAGCTACAGATATATAAGAATTTGGATCTCTTTATATAAGAGGAAGATTTGTTTTAGTAATCTTAATTTCCTTGGTTATTATAGTAATCACTTCTGATATTCAAGCTGAGACTGCTACCCTGCTAAGAAAACACAGATACACATAGTGACTCATCAAATCAAGCAATCAAACATTTATTCAGTGCTTCTTATATGCTGAAGTCCCAAGGACAAAAATAAAAAGATCCCTGGACTCAGGAAGCTTGCATTCTAATAATAAAATAATAAGTACACATAGGTCTACCCAACATGTATAAAGTAAATATAAACATAATGGTCCTTTGAGATATGTCTGCTCAGAGTCAAAAGTGAAACAATTATGCTGATTCAAGAGTTTGATTGTGGCAAACTGTGATATACTAGAGAAATATGTATATTAGAACTATTGTCTGATTATGGAACAAATATATTTTATCTGATTTTAGGCCAAAGATGAGAATTTGGTTATTAAATATAAGTAAAGTGGAATTGTTTGCAGAAATGAAGCATAGTGATAAAGATAAAGGGAGATATCCCAGGGATGAGAGGAAGATAGAGAGAAATGGAGAGAACTGCAGGTATCAGAACTGATACAGGTATCAGAACTGCATCAGTTAAACTTGAAACTGGAATTGATATAAACTTCAGTTACTATTGAAAAGTAAGTTCAGCTGAGCAGAGGAACAGATCAGATGCAGAGAACTGGAGAAGTCACTGGGGATTAGCTAGTATGGCTGAAATATCCTCTCATTGATCTTAGTCAGTCATAGCATGGCTCAACTCACTTTAGCAGTATAAGTTTTTCTTCACAAAAACTTTATTTTTCAAGGAACTGAAATTTATAGTTCATGAGTAACTTCTAGTACATGGGCTCTCCTCATACATGTGCTTCCTTAGCAGATTTCACTGAGAAAAACTAAATGCATTGGTGTAAGTGTAATACAGGTATATGTGTAGATAATGATAGATTTATTATTCCCACATTTACTTTATCATTTTTGTTTCCATGTTATTGTTTCTTTCATGTTTTGGTTATATAAGTGATTGTTTTTAAAATCATAATTGTGAGTGGCTGGTTTTGTGTAAATAGCAGTAGGGGTAATGGTAGTTGTGGTAATAGTGGTGGTGTCGGTAGTAACAGCAGCAGCAACAACTCACATTTGTATATAGTATTTTAAAGTTTTCAAAGTATTACATAGATATTAATTCACTTGATCTTCCTAAAAATCCAATAAAGTAGCTGATATTGTTAGACTCATTAGATTTTATAGGTATGAAATTAAGAGTAAAAGAGATGTAGTATCAATAATAATTGACATTAATATAATCTTAGACTAACCGTGCCCTTCAAATTAGACTAGTTTTTTTTTTCTTTAAAAGGTATTGATTTTTCTTGAAATTTAGTTGTTTCAGAGATTTAGAGACTCAAAAGGTTAACATTCCTCTCACAACACATAAGTATACAGTAGCCACAAGTAATTGAAGACAAGAGCAATGTAATTTTAGGTACCAAAACAGATGGAGGGAATTAAAATGGAACACTTCACTAATAAAAGTGGATTGTCACTATTTCAGAGTTTTAAAGCTGATCTTTTAAAATATCTTTTGTTAATAGATTAACCCTGAACCTAAATACAATAAGCTAAAGTTTCTTAATACCTATTTATATTTAAATTTAATTATTTCATTGTATAAAATCAGTAACTGCCTCCAAGTCATTTTCAAGATGTTTTCTTTATACATTCATTCTTATTCACCTTTCCTCTTACATAATAAAAATTAGCATATGTTCCATTCTTCTAGTTCTATAAAACAGACATTATTCATTTAATTTTCACTATAAAATATTATTTAATTTATATTGAATGAATAATACTTTGGTTCTAGCAAAATTGATAAATTAAAATCTTTTGGAAATGGGAACTATCTTCAGTTTTGTAAATTATAATATTATCGGGAATAGAGACCCTACTCAGAAAATCTGAAGAAAAATAAAAGGGAGCAGAGAGTTGCCACTTAAACATACCAAGTTGAAAATGAACAAATTGCTTAAGAATAGCATCTGGTAACTTCTCACACATGTGCAGAAATAAACTGGATTTTTAGTATGACCTGGCTAGCTTATGACTGTGTATTCAACTTGAGCTCTATCTCTTAGTACTCTGAAGAGGCAAAACATTAGTTAGCTTGATGCATTGGCAATGCATTGTTTTCTGATATAATTTTCACTAGGAAAACTTAAACATTTATAATAAATTTCATAAGGTACTTTGCTACATTATCCCTTCTAAAAATATCTTTGGGGGTAAGAAAAGCTAATCCAATGACTTTTTGATTTTCACCATTCATTGGATAATAATGTCAAATATCAAACTGTCTTGGTTGTCTTCCTCTGAATGTGGGCTAACCAAGGATGTTATAACTTCAGAGTATAAGAATCCTCCCTTATGTGAGATTGTCATCTATAACTATTCTGGATGATTTGGTCAAACTATAATGTGATTATGGAATAATGCCTTCTCTCTCTTGATTATTTTTAATTTATCCTGTATTTAGGTTGTTTTTGTACAAAGTTGTTTGCATCTCCCCCAAGGACCATCTTTTGACTTTATTTGTAGATACAGCATTTAGCAACATGACTATCACATATCAGGCACTTAATAAATGTTTCTTATTGACTGACTGAAAAAAGAACCAAATTTAAATCTTGTCTCAGACATTTACTGGCTTTGTGACCCTTCACAAATTATTCGACTTCTCTTAGTGTTACTTCCCTCATCTATAAATTGGAAATATAGTAATAGCACTTACCTTGTGAGACTGTTAGGTAAAACAAAATGATGACATTTGTCAAGCGCTTTGAAAACCTTAAAATGTCCCTCCTGAATGTTCTCCAGTTAGTATGGTGATTGAATAAAAGTAATAATATTGTCTCTCATTTATCAGTCTTATCTGCTTCCTACAGTAATAGCAGTTTATTATATGAAAACTTTCCACTTACTTTCCTGACAGCTTTGTTGATTGACTTAACTTTTTTGAGAAACAACTAACTATGAAGTGTAAACAAGTATAACTCCCTCTTTCCTCTTTGACTATTTATTTTGTGAATTTATTTTGATAACAGGACAGAAAATGAATTAAATTAAGGTTTCAAAAGAGATCTCAAAGATATATCATGTCAGGAAATCTGCACATCTGCCTAATTCTAACCTATGACCTAACTGGGAATCCTTAAAGGAAAGTTCTGTTTTCCTCAATTCACTATCATGGACAGATGGAGAAAACAATCTAGGGAGAAATCAAACAATCAGATATTGCTACTTGGCATGTGTAACTACATTTTCTCTAAGGAACATAAACTGTTTTAGTGGCAATGCTATTTCTTCATACCACTTTAAGGCAGATCTAAACATTATAGGTTTACTTATTACCAAGTCTTTTTATTTGAAGTTTTCAAAGCAACATCAACTTTAATTATCCCTTTTAAAATTTTTGTAGAATTAGATTAAGGATTTTTTTCCATTCCTTATCTAGAAGCTAATTCTAAATTTTCTCCCCTTTTTTCCTTCCTCTATCCTCAAAGACTTTAAAAACCATACATTTAAAATGTTAGTTACTGCTATTGTTAGTGCTACTGTTGCTACTACTACTACTACTACTACTACTACTAGTAATAATAATGATAATAATAATAACAAAACTACCACTATTGTTACTACTACCACCAACTAGGACAAAGATTCTTAACCTTTTTAAGTAGCTGGGGAATTCTTTGGTAGTCTGATGAAGTCTAAGAGAATTGTGAGTTTTTCTTAAAATAACTTTTTTATAGGCATAAAAATAAAATCTATAGAATTTCTGAGGAAATCAAATATATATAAAAATTCAGTTCTAATTTTTAAAGTTCGTAGGCTCCAGATAAAGAACCTGTGAATTATTGTCTAAATGTAGCCTGTGGCCTAAAGTTTTTATTCTTTCATTTGTATAAAATAGGTCCTATTTTGAATGGAACTACAAAAGACAGTAATAGCTAACATTTATACAGCATTTTACTATGTGCCAAGCACTTGACAATGTTCTTTACAATGGTTATATCACCAGGTATGATTATTATCCCACATTTTACAAATTCAAAATCTGAGGCAGATAGGGTTAAGTAACTTGACCAGGGTCCCACATCCTGGGTATCTGAAACTAGATTTGAATTCATGTCTTCCTGATTCTGAGCTAACTACTACCTACCCTCAGTTTATTCTAATAAATCTCAGAATATAGATCATATATAGGTCTCAAAAGATTCAGATAATAGTATCCTCAGGTAACAATTCATTTTAGGAGTTTAAAACAGCCCTTATTTGGCCCCTTAGAATATTCAAAGAACTTAGTAACCCATTCAAAAATGCAAAAAACACATTTTGGGATTCACAACAACCGCCATAAACAATGAATATAATTCCTCTCCCTCTCCACAGAGTCCTAAAGTCCTATAGACTCATCACAACATCATGATTTAGATATACCTACGAATGGGGGAAAAAACAAAACAACTTAGTGTTTCCCCTAATAAAACAAGCAGTATTCATTGAGGATTTCAATGATCCCCTACTTGATTCTTAGTTTCATCCTATATTTTGGATGTCCACCTCCATGTGGGAAAAATACTTAGGGGCTCCTGTCTAGACCTACTATTTTGGTGAGCTCTTCTCATTCTACAGAAGCTCTCTGAAGGCTTGGACTGATCTCAGAAGTAAAAATTATTTGAAACTGATAGACAGTCCTTTTTCCCATCAGATTGTAAGAGAATATGAATAATTTACTGATAGCAGAGGGCAAGTTCCAGATTTTTTGCTCTCCATGTTATGACTTTAGCATTGTGTTGCTGCTTTTCCTAGCATTAAGAGTCACATGCATAATCCTCATTCCACAATTAATATAGGAAATTTCCCTTCTCTCAATAGAACATTGTATCTTCAAACTCTTGCACTTTGTCACTCATGAGCCAATGCCTAAGATTAGCCCTGCCCATTCTATCCAGAAAACTTAATTCCAAAATTATTCTGAATAGGAAATGTTCCTTTCTCCTACCTGAGGACTAAAGTTCCAAAATAACACTAATTACTCTCTTAGGTTATGTCAGAGAACATGATTTGATTACTATCATATTCCTTTCTAGAAACATTCAATATTGTACCACTGCTCCAAAATACCATATCTCTTGTGCTAGAAAAGTCCACTCTGCAATCTCAGATCTCAGAAAAGAAATATATATATATATATATATATATATATATATATATATATATATATATATATATATATATACATACATATATAACATATGACAGCCAAGAAGTTAGTATCTAGAAACTCTTCATAGGCTACATGGGAATTCCTACACCTGTCATACTTTCAACATCTCTCCAGAATGTGCAGAGGAGTAATCTGTATATAAGAAGTGCTTAATATATATGTTGCTGAGTAATAGACTGACTGAATCACTGGAGAAAATACACATATCAAAAAAGTCTATTAATCTATTGCAGTGTTGAGATACTTATTCCTGTACCTTTACTCTCAGCTTCAGTGATCACTGAGGTTTTTTTGAATTAAATTATAGAAAATTTTTAAAACACTCTGAAATCATAGAAACTATGTATTTAGAAAGTTCAGAAGCATCACAAAATCAAGTTTTAACAAGAGAAAACAGCTTAATAAAAGAGTTGTTTAATGAACAAGTGAATAAACATAATAATAAAGCAAAATATATGAGCTTACAGCCAATTATACATAGTGATGATAGTGTTAGATAATAATGAAATTCATAAATAATTAAATAAATTTATAAGAATGAGGTTGAAGATTATATAAAGTTTCCTTATTATTCAATGTTTCTTTCCCTCATTACAAATAAAATAAAAATAATCAACATTTTGGCTACAGATATTGACCCTCAAAATAATGCAGTTATTTAATGTCCTTTGGAAACAAATATTTCATTCCAGAGGAAGGACAAAAAGTCACTTTGCAGACAGAAGATTAAGAAGGAGCTGAATTTAGAAATAATACCACCAAACCAAAAGAAAAAAAATATGTGTATAATTTGATTCTATTGATATAACATAAAAAAGGAAGTAGAAATGGAAAATTGACAGTGTCAGAAAAAAGGGGAATGGGGTATAAAAAGAGGGAAACTACATCCCACAAAGAGGTAAAGGAAACCTATCATATCTGAGGGAATTTAGAGAGGGGGAGGAACACTGTGTGAATCTTACGCCCATCAGAGTTGGCTCAAAGAGAAAATAATTGACATATTTGTTTTACAGAGAATTTTCTTTCACCTCATTTAAAAGGGGAAGAGGAAAAGAGAAAAGAACGAGTAATAAGAGAAGGATACAAGAAAGGGGAAGAGATTCAAAGGGGGGAGGGAGGGATCCTATAGTAGATGAGCAGCATGACACAAGTGGGGCCCATAAGTTTAATGCTGGGAAAGAGGGTTGGGGGGGGGGGGCGGAACAAGAAAAAGAAAAGTATAATCTAGTGATAATAGGATGGCAGGAAATATAGAATTAGTAATTTTAACCATAAATGTGAATGGGATGAACTCTCCCATTAAGTGGAGGCAAATAGCAGACTGGATCAAAAGTCAGAACCCTACAATATGTTGTTTACAAGAAACACATTTAAAGCAGGGAGATACATATAGAGCAAAGGTAAAAGGCTGGAGCAGAATCTATTATGCTTCAGGTGAAGTAAAAAAAAAAACAGGGGTAGCCATCCTTATCTCAGATCAAGCAAAAGCAAAAATTGATCTAATTAAAAGAGATAAGGAAGGAAACTATATCTTGCTAAAGGGTAGCATAGACAATGAAGGAATATCAATACTAAAACATATATGCACCAAGTGGTATAGCATCTAACTTTCTAAGGGAAAAGTTAAGAGAGTTGCAAGAAGAAATAGTCAGCAAAACTATAATAGTGGGAGATCTCAACCTTGCACTCTCAGTATTAGATAAATCAAACCATGAAACAAATAAGAAAGAAATTAAGGAGGTAAATAGAATATTAGAAAAATTAGATATGATGGATCTTTGGAGAAAACTGAATGGTGACAAAAAGGAATATACTTTCTTCTCAGCAATTCATGGAACCTATACAAAAATTGCCCATATATTAGAACATGAAGACCTCAAAATTAAATGCAGGATGGCAGAAATAGTAAATGCTTTCTTTTCAGATCATGATGCAATAAAAGCTACATTCAACAAAAAGTTAGGGGTAAATAGACCAAAAAGCAATTGGAAACTAAATATTCTCATCTTGAATGATTGGGTGAAACAGCAAATTATAGACACAATCAGTAATTTCACTCAAGATAATGACAATGAAGGGACATCATACCAAAATTTATGGGATGCAGCCAAAGCAGTAAGAAG